>NC_052505.1:3507889-3776383 GCF_014356525.2 Nilaparvata lugens
GTTTTCATGGATACGATTAACACGCAACAGTTGGAACAGCTGAGAAGTAACGGTATTTTGACAACGAGTGATAAACTCTCTATTCTCGCTATCTGCTTCTCGATGTTGATGCTATCACTTCGGTTCACAACAGACGACAAAATTTACTCAGTAGTTGTTTACTGCTCGTATCGTACTCATCAGGCAAATACTGGCAATTAGAAATGGCCGAAATCCTCCAAGATCGAGTGAAAAGTACGCGCTCTTCGCCAGATTATTAATATTGTCTACTTACAGTTTGTGACCAGTGGATATCATCAGAAGGTAAACTAGAACTTAATAACTCACTTGATAATAACAAATTGTCAACTATTCCACTTTGAATACTTAAATATTACAAGAAATACGGAGCTACAGATTTGAGCACTAACAAGGCAACCCTCGACCAACATCCTCCTTACAGTCCGGATATGGCACCACCGGACTTCTTTTTGTTCCCCATATCAAGAGACAACTTAAGGGGACGCGGTTCGGGACTATGGAAAACGTTCAACGTGCTACGACGAGGGCTCTAGACAGCATAGAGGTTGCCGACTTCAAGGGAGCGTTCAGGGATTTGAAAATCCGGTATCAGCGTGTTATCGACTCCAATAGGGACTACTTTGAAGATATCTAATGAAAAATTGTACATATTTTGCCAATAAAAAATTTCCTGAGGTCAGTCCGGTTACTTATTATACAGACCCTGTATACCTAATATAAATAATAAAATATAAATGCGATATACAATACTAGCATAGACAAAATTACGTTAAATTAATATTTCTGAACACAGCAATCATGAGTTCAACGTCTAGATTCGAAAAGTTGTGAAGCACTGTAAAAACACTAGCCTAAACACGAGCAGCCAATCTTTCATTTTTTTCTAAACAAAGGTTTGCTCTCTATTTCTATTAAACTATGTGGGAGAGAGTTTAATATTTTCTTACTATTTATATATTAATATTTAGTTAATATTATATTGTATTTTTTTTCTAGGCGCATCAATACGCTTCAATGGTGAGCAATGAAGCAGCCAATGTGCGTTTCTACAATGTGACGCAGCAACAGATAGAAGTGCTCTGGATCAACTTTGCAGGTGAACCTTACAACATAATTTCTACTTTATTGACCGAGCGAAGTGAGGTCTAAGATTCAAGTCGACGGTTTGGCATTTCTCTTAATGTTTAAATGTTCATATGTTGCGCATTTACGGTGAAACGCGGTAATAGATTTCCATGAAATTTGACAGGTATGTTCCTTTTTTAATTGCGCGTCGACGTAAATACAAGGTATTTGGAAATTTTGCATTTCAAGGATAATAAAAAAGGAAAAAGGAGCCTCCTTCATACGCCAATATAAGAGTAAAAATCAGATTATAGAATTATTCATCATAAATCAGCTGACAAGTGATTACACAGATGTGTGGAGAAGCCAGTCTATTGCTGTATTTCCATAAGGTCTATAGTTTCAATCAGGTACTTGTGGATGAGAATACTGCGTGAGGTCTACTGTTCACAGAACTACTAGTTAGTACGACTTTTTGCCGTCGTTATAAATTATATTAGATTAAACAGATGTTTGTCAAGCTCCGTTTAATCTGTTAGAATTCATTGCATTCCTAGGCATGCAATTGATAGCGCATTCAATATTGCATAGAAATTGTATGCAGTTACGCATGCAATTAATAGTCCACACAACAGCTGATTTTTCACCAAGTTACTTTGAGATATTAATTGCATGCGTTATTGCATGCAATTAATAATCCACTCTACAGCTGATTTATGATGAATAATTCTATAGTCTGATTTTTACGGTAATATTGTCGTTTGAAGGAGACTCCTTTTTCTTTTGTATTATCCTTAAAATGCAACATTTCAAGAAAAGCCCACATATATGTATCTATATACGTCGACGCGCCTTGTTTCAGAGTTTTATCCAAATTGGACCATAACTGCAACTGCAACTGCGGTACAAACAAACAAACAGATAAAAGCCGATCGAGTCGAAAGTAAGGCTAGGCGAACATCAGTTAGTCAAGACAAGACAAGACATTATCAGACACATTTATAATATAATAATAATTCGTTTATTTCACTGCATTTTTACAATAATTGGTAATAAAAATACATACATTAAACATAATGGTTGAACATTACAATTGGTAATACAAATACATACCTTAAGCATAATAATTGAACATAGATAATAATATTAAGCATGTAACAGAAAAAACCACAGTGCATCCCTCTTTAGGCTAAACCTGTGTTGAGGGATGTCTTGCTCTCTAGTTGAGTCAACTTAATTTTAATACAATAACAATAATTTTGAGGTTACAAACAATAAAGTAAATTTTATACAATAATCAGTGTGCTTTTCACAAGATGGGATTATGAATCTTTAACAATAAATTACATTTGAATGAAGACAGCAAAAAAAAATGTAAATAATATTACACCTCTATTAAACGTTTTTCTTCATAGAAGCGATTAAGTCTATTCTTAAACAAATTGTAACTGGGTGCATCTGATATATCTGATTGCAGTTTATTGAAAAGTCGTGGTCCCTTAGCAAAAGCATGTAAGGAGGCCACTCTACTTCTTGTGAAGGGTTCTTTTAATTTATTAGCAAGATTTCGAAGAATGGAATATACATGTTCATCCATAACTGGAAACTCTGAACGTCTTAAATACACAAACTTCAAAAGATTTATTTCAAATAGGGTATCAACACTAAAAACGCCAAATTCTCTATACATAATACTTCACATAGCTGCTTGTGACGCAACTCACACTGATTAGTCGTTGCAATTAGACATGTCTTCATAAGCAACAATGTGAAGTATTGTGACTAAACGTGTCTGTTCATGCCTTGTCTTGTCTTGACTAACCGGTGTACGCCCAGCCTAAGATCTCAGCTTCGCTTCGGTCAATTATGTTTTTAAAAATATTCAATAAATTCAATTCAATTTTATACAAATCAACACAATATACATAGAAGAAATCAAAACACAACCAAAAATACATTTCTAATAAAATACAAAAACAGGCTTCATGGTGGGGTGGCTGAAAAGAAAGAAAGGAGGAAAAATACCTAGCCAACTATGGTTTCCCATGTAATAGGCAGGTAGAGGGTATAGAGGTAAGGAATGAAGGGTGAAGAGGAGAAGAAAAGGGAAGTATTGGAGAAAAAAAAGTAGGAAAAAAGAAAAAATGTGCAAAAATTGTAAGCGAGTCCACTTTCAAGAAAAGTATCTAAAATAATTTATTGGTCTTGCAAAATATAGTAGTTTGAGCAGAAATCCCGAGATTCATATGTCGATATGGAAGAAAAAGTTACTGTATGTCCAGGTTTTTATTTCTAGTCTAGTTTTTCTACTAATCTTAGAGTCTATGAGGAAGTGGTCCGGAATAAGGTTCATGATTTTATTGCTTATACAAGCAACTGTTTCCTTGAACATTCAATATTGGTGTGATATGTGACATATCTATTTGCAGTGGGCCATAAATGGTAATTATTTGCAATTGAATTTAAAGTGCGAGGAAAAAGGGATTTATATTTTATCAAGTATTCAATTACGGTTTTTATTCAGGGTGATTCTTAATTATGGTAAAATAATTTGATACGTGATGGTAGAGGTAAAAATAAGAAAAAAGTTCTTATAAACATATATCCATAAACGCTACATAGGGTGAAAGATTTCGCCCGGATTTCAGTTCCTCTGATGAAATACACCGATGCTGAATTGTTTTGGGACTAGTTTTTGAAAAACTTGTGCTGGATTCATATGGAAAAATATCTGAAAAGTTGAATAAAACTAGTCTGGAAGCTGTAGTGTGAGTAGTTTTTGAGAAAATAGTTGAAATATGCAAAAAATCTAAGTAGAAAAACACAGACTTCTTCGTTTGATGCCCAATAACTTTCTTTAATGACAAGTAAACAAATAATTTTTCGCAATAAAAATTGTAGAAAATTTAATTCTAAAAAGAATTATGTAAGCTGTGTAAACTAAATTTAAATAAAAGTTGAATAAAATGTTCAATTCAATTTTTCAATTCAATTCAAAAAATTCTTTATTCCTCATAGAAAACAAAACAATATGATTTACAATCTGCTGTCAGTTCTACATACTCTTACAAGAACTCATACATAAGAATAATATTTTGTACAATAAAAAACACCAAAAAATTAAAATTAAATTAAATAGAAAGTGGTTCTCAAAAAATACACAACCTAGTATTTTATCATGATTGAGATTCATAACTTATCAGGGAAGAGTCGTGAACCGACAGTGCTTTAATTCAGGAATGATCTTCACATGGACCTGAGGTCTGTGTGTGAAGACTTATTCTTCGGCTTGCCAATACGTTTGGAACATTCCGAGGAATGATTCAGATTTTTGTAAACATTCACGTTAATAAGGATTGACTTTTTTTAAATAGATAATATGGTAAATTGATAATATTATACTAGATATTACAAAAACAACAGTTACAATAATCTGTTGGTGATTGTGTTTAATAGCACTATGTCATAGGGTATTGGTACGCAGACCTGTTGTCTGGATGACGATGACTAATCCACAAGAAACAGGCGCGGGCCCCAACAGATTGACCAATTTGGGATATTGTAATGGTCTCAAGTTGTAGAATAATAATAATAATGAAGGGTTAGTTTAATGTTAAAAATGAGTAATTAAAAAGAAAAAAATATATGTAGTAAAATGTGAAAAATATAATGTAAAAAATTAATAAATTTATAAACCACGTAGATTTGGAGGATGAGCCAGAGGGCGTCCCCAGAACCATGCGCGGGCTCTCATTCATCAGGTTAAAAAAAAATTGAAGAAAATTTATCGCGCGAATATATTACAATTAGCTAGATATATATCGAAAATAAGATTAATAGATATTGAAAAAATAATGTCAATGAGATAAATTAATTCCAGTTTTCAATTATTTTTATGTTCAGTTCGGTTACCTATATGCCGACATTATTAGTCCTTCAGAGAATAAAATGTATTCTTATGTAGTACATTACACCACAAAAATTTGCTGTTTTATGAGGAGAGAACTAATAACTCATAGTTTTTATCACCAACTACTCACACTACAGCTTCCAGACTAGTTTTATTCAATTTTTCAGATATTTTTCCATATGAATCCAGCATAAGTTTTTCAAAAACTAGTCCCAAAACAATTCAGCATCGGTGTATTTCACCAGAGGAACTGAATTCCGGGCGAAATCTTTCACCCTATGTAGCTCGCTAATGAAGCGTTTATGGATATATGTTTATAAGAGATTTTTTTTTTTTACCTCTACTATCACGTATTAAATTATTTTACCATAATTAAGGATCACCCTGTATAATTGTCGTATTGTCAATACCTTGAAGTCACTAAAAACCATCTCGGTAGGGTACAATCTAGGTTTGTTTAGAATTATTTTAATGATTAGTTTTTGTTGACAATGCTTACAATTTGTTGTGAAGTTTTACAGCAAAAAAAATTCTTATTGATTGTTAGGCCGCTTGCAACGGTACGTGACACTGGAGGGGGATGCATCAGTGGACGTGAACACGTATGTGAACCACTTGTGGGTGTTTCGTGACACCTTCACACATACTGAGTATCTGGCCGACGGTCAGCTGCTGTTCCACGTGACGCCCTCCACACATCCGTGTCCCTACTTCCGACGTCTGGTCAGGATCACCTATCCGCTGCTCACACTCAGCGAGATCGCTGCCAATGCTACACGAGCTGAATGTGAGTAGTGTGCAACAAATACATTCATTATGAACATTTTTAATGAATGAATGAATTTTATTTGCCAAAAACAAAATACAAAAAAGCTTTACAAAAAATAAATATAAGTATATGCTACTGCACTTAAACCAAGATATATACATTTATTTAATCAGATATAATAACGGAATGATATCCTTTATATTATAAATAATAGTTTTGAAATGAAGATTCAATTTATGATCACATGCATAAGTACAGTAGGTGAGGCAAAAACACCGGCAAAAGGAAGATTCCTTGTGCGCCAGTGTGAGTCGTAAATCAGCTTAATCAGGGATGTAATATATAAACTTGAATCTAGCGTATGAAGTGTTCGAAAATATAATTTATAATATGAAGTTGATTATTGTATAAAAGTCAACGATTGGAAATAATTCAAGTTTAGCCATGCCTCTATGGCTCTTTTTCTGTGTTTATTATTTCGGAAATTATTAAGTGGAAATTCACTTTCTAGTATATTTATGAATTTACTGCTAATGTAGTAAAGTTGCCTTCTAAGAAGAGCTGAGTTGGTGTTATATATTTCATATTTTCTTATTGTATTAGGTCTAAGATTATAATTTATGTCATCGGCTAGAGGGAAATTATGCTCGTATTTAAAACTGTAATTTGTTATGCAACTAAGATATAACTGTCGTATAGTTTTAACATCAAATTCACTGAACAAAATCTTACTATCATAAGTTCTAGGTTTCTTTAAAATTGTCTTTATGATGAATTTTTGTATTAGAAAAAGGTTTTTAATGAAAACATGAAATGACAAAATATATTACTACTCTTTCAACAAATTCAATTGAAATCAATGCAGTAAATAAAATATATACGATAGCACGTCCAGAAAGTAAGTTCCGTTTCAATTTTATCCGCTGCAGAGCTGCGATCGCAGTTCTGCACATGCGCGGTAGACCCTCTGTATCAAGGAGAAGAAACGTGCGCCATTTGGAGATCACTAATGCATGAAATTGTTACCGGAAAACTGAAATTTCGTAAACTTTGCTCAAGTTGGGTACCAAAGATTCTTACTGAGCAACACAAAACAAAACGCACTTCAGTTTTTGACCCGTTATGCTGAAAGCGGCGAAGAATGTCTGACACAGATAGTCACAGGAGATGAAACTTGGGTTTCTTACGACACTCCTGAAAGTAAGCGGCATTCAATGGAATGGAGGCACACTTCATCCCCAGCAAAGGTTAAGCAGAAGCAAATCTTGACACCTCGAAAAATGATGTGCACAGTGTTCTGGGACTGGATGGGACTGGAGGCATCTTAATCATTGATTTCTTACCGCGTGGTCAAACAATCACAGCAGATGCTTATTGCGAGACACTTCGGAAATTGCGCCGCACAATACAGAATAAGCGCCGAGGATTGCTGGCAAAAGGTGTTGTTTTTCTTCACGACAATGCGCTGCAAATGTGACGAAAAACCTCCCACAGGGACGTGTTTGACTATCCTCCTTACAGCCCTCACCTCGCTCCTAGCGACTTTCATCTGTTCTTACATCTCAAGTCTTTCCTTGGCGGTCAACAAACACTTCAACAATGACGACGAGCTGAAAGAAACTGTTTCCAACTGGTTGAAGACACAGGCGGCAAATTTCTATGAAGAAGGTATACATAAATTTGAACTTAACCTAATTGTTTGGACTATTTTTAATATGTGAAAATCCAGGAACTGAAGAAGTTTTGGGCAATTGCCTGTTTTTTCTTTCCTAATTATAGTATGTGTATCACCTTGAATAAATAAATAAATAAATAAATAAATAAACTTGTGCCACGCTATGACAAATGTCTGCAAAATTTCGGTAGTTATGTGGAAAAGTAGTTTAAAATTAAGTTGTAGAATTTTGTGCAATAAATAACTTTTTCCTACAGTTACGTTGAAAAGTGGCCATTGCTGCACTGATTACAGAACGCAAAGAATCACTTTTCCGCTCTAGTGCGGGAAAAATTTTTCCGCACTCCAGATTTGCAACATCGCAACGCAAAATAGTTAGTAAGTTACATGGAGCACCAGAGCAGCAAAATCAAAATGAAGTTGGTAACAGTGACTGTTATTATAATAATAACGATGGACAAGGACATGAACACCGAGGACAGCCACCACATTCAGCACACAGCCGCCCCGCCATTCAAACACTACTACATTATTGTTCAATTTGACAATAAATCAAGGTTTTTATAATTAACATCATCACACACACAAACATTTGATGGGTTTCAGGCAATTTTACCCCTAATTACCCATAAAACGTTTCTTTCGGTGCAGCAAACTGTCACTTTGCGCACTAGTTGCACAAATAACTATTCTGTATCTGTACACAATTTAATTTTATTACCAAACGGAACTTGCTTTCTGGACCTACCACGTATATGTCAATAAAAACAATATATTTATAAATTGAAACAGGAGACACAAGACATAAATAGATTGAAAACTTACATTATAAACGGAAATTTTCGGGAACTGAGTCCCCTTTCTCAACCGAGCAGAGAGTGGTGCAGTTTGGCATCCAACGGTTACGACCACAGAGCACGGTGAGTCAATTGTAGCAGTAGAGACAACAGATTACGCGGAGAAAAGGGGTACAGATTGAGGGGATATTATGGCGGTATTTAGGGGGCGGTTACAAACGGGAGATTTAAGATTTGAGTGGGTTATGAATAAGGAAAGGTGTAGCATATGAATTGATAGAACAGAGGAGATTTAAAATTAGAAATCAAGAAAGAATTTTAACAGATGGAATTAAATAGAGAATGCATTTATTCAAATGCTAATTAATATATAATTATTATTTAACGAAAATCCTAAATAAATGCTGCAAATCACCCCGAAGACCTCTGCTACTGCAGACATTGACAACAGGGTTAACAGCTAGATGGAAATTCGATGAGAACTACTATCCAAAAATTAGTTCTCAGTCCGGGAATCGAACCCGGTACCTCCCAATTGCTAGTCAGGAATGCTTGCCCTTACACCAAACTGAAAATATCTGGATAGCAGCGCTCAATTAGCATTTGAATAAATGCATTCTCTATTTAATTCCATCTGTAACTGGTTGGCCGCTGTGGCTTCGTATAAATTGAGCGCTGCTATCCAGAGATTGTCAGTTTGGTGTAAGGGCAAGCATTCCTGACTAGCAATTGGGAGGTACCGGGTTCGATACCCGGACTGACAACTAATTTTTGGATAGTAGTTATCATCGAATTTCCATCTAGCTGTTAACCCTGTTGTCAATGTCTGCAGTAGCAGAGGTCTTCGGGGTGATTTGCAGCATTTATTTAGGATTTTCGTTAAATAATAATTATAAAGAATTTTAAATTGATTCTAATTGATGATGACTAAAAAACCATGTTTTTTCACGGTTTTCTCGAAAACGGCTCTGACGATTTTCTTCAAATTTATACCCTGGATAGCTATTTATATGCCCTATCAACTGACATGAGTCTCATTTCTGGGAAAATTGCAGGAGCTCCGTAATATTCATGAAAAAAATGGATTTTGTTAAATTTCTATCACGATTTTCTCAAAAATGACTTGACCGATCTTTTTCAAATTAATACCCTGTATAGTTATTTATCAACTCTATCAACTGGCATGAGTCTCCTTCCTGGGAAACTAACAGGGGGTTCACCCCATCCTTGAGAAATAGACTTTGTAAACTCCTTCTCGTGCATGAGGTAGGTAGGTAGAGCAGTTTATACAAAAGAACAAATAGTCGAGATATTTTATCTGTAGAGCAGCTGTTTTGACGACTTTTAAAAAATCATCGAATTTCACAATAATTTACACAAAGGAAAATTTACTTTGAAAACAATATATACAATAGTATGATCGTAGTTTTATATATGTAGCCGCCAATCGTCATTATGTTAATCGCCTAAATTATTCTCGTTTAAGAATGAGGCTTACAGTTCAATGAGCAAGGAAAGTTGTGTGAGTGTACCACACCAGATTTTTTCAATTAAAGAGAAATTCCAGCATATCAATTATGATTCCTATTCAACAATTATGATCTATATAAATAAAAAATCTGGTGTGGCGCACTCACACAACTTTCCTTGCCGTTATGAAAATTGATCAACTGACGCTAGTGTTCATGCGCATCTCAAGTCTACTATTCAACGATCTAAGCCAGCTGGTGACAGGGCAATAACGCTGGAGACACACATGAGGTCTGCTATCTCTTCATAGAGAATGATTTAATAGAATCAACAGAAATTTTTTGCAATTGAAAACACATTTTCTCGAATTCAAAGCTTATTTTAAATTTTAGGTGAAAATGTTACTGAACATTGATTGTAGAGATTTCCATGCTCAATCTACTCCACTTGATTTCTTTTGTTTCAATTGTATCTGAAGCCTGATAATTGGGAATCTATCTGCATTGATGGGGCGGAGCTCCTGAAATTTTTACAGATATGGGACTTGTGGCAGTTGATAGAGCTTATCGATGACTATTTTAGGTATGAATTTGATCAAAATCGTTGGAGCCGTTTCCGAGAAAATCATGAAAACCCCTGTTTTTGACAACATTTTCGCCATTTTAGCCGCCATCTTGAATTGCATTTGATCGAAATTGTTCGTGTCGGATCCTCATAGTGAAAGGACCTTAAGTTCCAAATTTCAAGTCATTCCGTCAATTGGGAGATGAGATATCGTGTACACAGACGCACATACACTCATACACACACACACACACACACACACACACACACACACACACACACACACACAACACACACACACACACACACACACACACACACACACACACACACACAAAGACCAATACCCAAAAACCAGTTTTTTGGACTCAGGGGACCTTGACACGTATAGAAATTTAGAAATTGGGGTACCTTAATTTTTTTCGGAAAGCAATACTTTCCTTACCTATGGTAATAGGGCAAGGAAAGTAAAATCAAGCCTAAAATTTTGACATTCAATAACTTGATGATTTTGATGATTTTTTTTCAGTTTTGTTCGTTATGTTCAGGACCAGGCTTATGGCCTGTCAAATTTAAAATCCAACTTCAGGACTCTTTTCTACGGTCCTTTAAAATTTTCATGTAACCCTTATGGGAGAAGATTCGTGAGCTGGCCACACACAGAAATCAAAATCAGCTGTTATAATCATTGCGTCATCCAACAGCCGTCGGTAGATTTGATTTTCAATTTTCATTCTACTGATTCACAAATTTTTTATTCTTAATAATGCCGCGGTACGAACGACGTCTTAATTTGGATCGTAGAACTCGAAATTTAGAATATGCACGGGAAAATCAGCAGCAAGGAGATATACATACATCCAATTCCCAGCAAGCTGCATTCAACTATAACTAAAATACAAACTGCTGCACAACTAACTAAGCACATAGGAAGTCCATATTGAGATATGAATGTAAATATTGATTGTTGGATAATTTTTATAAAAATATAGTGCATCAGATTAAGCTAAGGCTAAGCACACCTGAGGAGGCGCGGCTTGGTGATACAAAGTGTTGATGTTATGGAGATTGCCTTATCACACCGTTCCACGCCATGCCCGATTCAGTGTGTGTGATCTCTCCCATTCAAACCAATAATCAAGAAGCACCTGGAATGAAAATGCCGCATTGCGTCTCCTCAGGTGTGCATCCAGCTAAAGTTTGTCATGAGATACTTTAACTATTTGGCGATACGAAGTTCGCCGGGCCAGCTAGTTATTTAATAACATTTGTTGAATTTTATTATTGAAGAGATACCAAATCTTAAATTCTTGATCTGCATCACAAATATTATAATATGAAAAGTATTATTAGTTGATTATGATTATTGTATTTGTGTAATGTTTTAGTGCCAATGGTGCTCGCGGACCGTCCGAGACTGGCAGTATCGTACACGTCGACCGAGGAAGTGCAAGTAGTGTTCAACAACCTGACGCTGAGTGACGTGAACATTTTCTGGGTGGCACCGGACGGACACCAGACGCTCTACCTAGTGTGCAACAAGCACCAGACACTGTTCGTTCGCACAGTGGTTGGCCACTTGTGGCTCGCAGAGGAGACACTCAGTGGCCGTCGGCTGCTGATCGACGGCAAGCGACTCTATGTGGCCACACGGGGCCACTCGGACCGGGGCTCCACACTCGCTCTGCTCGACATCAGGTCGCCGCTCCACACGCTTGCCGAGCTGGCTCGCATGGCGCTGCGACGTGCCGTCTATCTCGCCAGGACGCCTGTGAGACTCGAGATGCCGGCCACTCTGCTGCGGGACCTTGACCGAGGTAGACCAAGTTACCAAATTCACTAGTCACCTACTTTATCCTATTGGATATCCGATAAATATGTAAAAAAAGTTATTTGTATGTATAGAGTGAAAAATACTGTTTTTTCTACCTGTTTGATAAAAAACATGAAAGTGATGTGCGAAACACTACCAAAGAGTAGAATGGTTGTATTTGCGATCGTAGCGAGCGTTGTCCACATCACACTGCGTGCTCTGCTCTGCTCTGCGAGAACGTGTCTTTGAACTCGTTGAGTGTGTAATCACTCGGCGGCACCACCTCTTGTTGCAGGCTCGTGTTCATGATCTGTCCAATAGTTGATACAGGCTTGTAGGCTGCATGTCTGCCGTACTTTGAAACCCGTACTCGTCAGGCATAATCGAGTCCTGGTGATTCATGAATGAATGATGTGCTTCGGACTCATAATTCTCGTTTCCAGACAGTTTGGAGGCTGCACCTTTTTTACCATTAGCGACATCTGACCTGAGGTAGTCAAAGAATCCCTCGTAGATGACAATGTTATTTGACTGAGGAATAATGTTTTGTAGACCGTAGTGCTTGAAAAGGAAAGCTTGGAACTTTTTAGACGGCTTATCAATTGCCATTTGATGGGGCAACACATTCTCCTCATGATGCATATGTTCAAATAGTCGTTTTCCATATCCTTTACGTTGACTGGACTCGTACACGTACAAGTCCAGAATGCAGAGAGCTTTTCTTTCATGTGTCATGCCCGTCTCATCAAACATGTGCAGATTTTTCCGGTCAACTTTCAAAAGTCCAACAACTGTTCCTTTACCATTATTTGATTCCAGATCTGCTAGCAGATAAACGTCATAGTTGGAATTCCTTAATTTCTCTGCACTTGTAATAGGTTTTAAAAGTGCTTCTGCTTTGGCAGATGCTAGTCCCATCGTATCCATTATTTCGGACACATAACCAATACATTTCGCCGCAGCCCTTCTGTCACCGTTGAAAGTATCTGGTAATAGTTATTTGTGCAACTAGTGCGCAAAGTGACAGTTTGCTGCACCGAAAGAAACGTTTACGCCCGAGCCGTAGGCGAGGGCGGAATGGTTTCTTGAGTGCAGCAGAGGAACTTTGCGCACGTATTTCACATTAAGTTTTTCCTACAGTTACCATTGAATATGAAAAGTGGGTAATTATGGGTAAAATTGCCTGAAATGCATCAAATGTTTTTCTGTGTAATTTTATTATTGATAAAAACCTTAATTTATTGTCAAATTGAATAAAAATGTTGTCTTTGGTTATAATATATAATAGTAATAATTAGCGCGTTGTGCTTCGTTGCACCTCTGCTCACTATAGCAGCCACAGCAGTCACTGTTACCAACTTCATTTTGATTTTGCTGCACTGTTGCTACATATAACCTACTAAGTATTTTGCGTTGCCATGTTGCAAATCTGGAGTGCAGAAAAATTTTTCCCGCACTAGAGCGGAAAAGTGATTCTTTGCGTTCTGTAATCAGTGCAGCAATGGCCACTTTTCAACGTAACTGTAGGAAAAAGATTTTTATTAATCTTTGATATGTCACCTCTTAAAAATTCATTGAGATTAAATCTGAATATACTTCCTCATCTGAGCTTAGACCTTCTAACCTATTTCAAATGTACTCTGTCTCTAATGCTATTACTCTTAGTTTTCACATGATTTGTATTGTTTTCACGCAGAAATAAAGTCAAATTTATTATTATTATTATTGTACGTTTTCAAAATAGAGATGCTTCCCATGTTATTTAAATGGAGTCACTTTTCCTCCCTAGGGAGTTTTTCTGTTTTTTTTTCGCCCAAGAGCGAAAAAGTGACACTTTAGTATTATGCTCCAGAGAGTAAAGTAAGCACTTTAGACAGGAGGTGGAGGAAAAATAATAATAATAATAATACTGAGGGTGATACCCACATAAGCTCTTAGGCTTGTGCGTGGGTAATGAGTGAGAGGGATGATGAGAGATGACGACTACTTTTTAGGTAGTCGGGACCGACGAATTATCGTCTCCTCCGAAAGACGGGTAAAAAACATGCAATATGTCCATATTGCGTCAAATTTCACTTTCCTTGTGGTGAGGTTCACGTTATAAGATCATTGGAAATGACAACAGGGTTGCTGATTTTTTAACGCCTTCTATAATACTAGTAGTTCTGTGAACAGTAGACTTCGCGCTCAGTAAGTTACATTGACCTGTTGTTATGTTTTCTCAAAAATTAATAAATAATTTATCAATTTAAAATGTCTAGAAAAAATCCTAAATGAACATAGAGCTTTCTGTCCTATCGTACCGTGACGTGTAGTCCCGGAATGTGAGTGTGAGCGCTGTTATCAGGTCTGGCTGCAATTGTTGTAGACAGTTTTTTAACGGGTAGGCCTAGTATTATACTCAACTGTCTACTAACATTGATGGAAAGATACATTTCAAGATGTTCGATGTTTTTGAACGGGTAGTATTATACTCAACTGTCTACTAACATTGATGGAAAGATACATTTTCAAGATGTTCGATGTTTTTGAACGAGTAGTATTATAGTCCACTAGACAGCTGATTTATAATGAATAATATTCTATAGTCTGATTTTTACTCCAATATTGGCGTATGAAGGAGGCTCCTTTTTCCTTTTATATTATCCTTGAAATGCAAAATTTCCAAAAACCTTGTATATACGTCGACGCGCAATTTAAAAAGGAACATATCTGTCAAATTTCATGAAAATCTATTACCGCGTTTCGCCGTAAATGCGCAACTTATAAGCATTTAAACATAAAGAGAAATGCCAAACCGTCGACTTGAATCTTAGACCTCACTTCGCTCGGTCAATTATATAATATAGTGAGGTCCACGCTATAATGAAAGTTTTTGATTAATATCGGTGTTGCTATCCTTGTCTACCATCCTAGTAAATATGGAAAAACAATATGTCTATATTGCGACAGATGTAGAGTTTCACTTGCTCTATAGTGAGGTGTTGCTATCCTTGTCTATCGTTCGACAAAACAGGTAGCGCTATCCTTTTCCAGCTCAGCAACGTTGTTGCCACATTGTTTTTAACAATGAAGAAATATAATTATTAGAAATATAAATTCGTCGTATGACTTTTGTTGGTGGGAAGTCCCTTGCCACAGTATACATACAGTATGGAAACAGGGCTAGTACCCTGGCGCAAAAATCCGCCATCTTGTTAGGAAGCGCCGCATTGTAATAGTATTGATGGTAGGTTCGGATCACTCTAATGATCCGGATCAATTGATCTCGTTCACTGCCACGAGCCAATCAGAAGACCAGGATTGGAACTTCCTAAGGTCACGTGACGTGTCTAGTATTTGCGCCATGTAAAAAGCATTGGCTAGATAGGCGTTTGATTGACAGTTTCCATTCTGTACCTATTCTGTGATATAATATAATTCTATAGCCTGAATATAATATAATTTTATAATTTAATCCGTCAATTGGCCTTTCGACTGACTGTCATAATTCAAGAAGAAGAAGAACGGATGAGGAGAAGAAGAAGAAGAAGAAGAAGAAGAAGAAGAAGAAGAAGAAGAAGAAGAAGAAAAAGAAGTTGTATAGAACTAATAATTACAAAATAAAAGCCAATAAGATAAATTATAGTAGTTGTCAAACTCCTGCAAACAATACAGAGATAGGTCCACCAAATATTCCTTCAATTTTTTTACAAATTTTGTTAGCTAAATATGATTTTCTTCCTTTCATAAACAGTCAGTCAATTGACTGTGATTTAACTCTATATAGAATAGAAATTTAACTTTTGTGAATGTATTTGTTGTTCTATTGTTTTATATCAGCTGTGCTTTAGTGTTTACGAGTTTGTGTTTTTTGAATAGTTACAAATTTTCTTTAATAACTCAATATTATTCGTTATTATTTGGTAATTGAGTGGAATATTTCTAATTAATTTATCAATTTAAGCCATCTAAATTCAAAATTTATAGTTTTAATGTTTATTTTTGACTAAAATTTTATAAAAATTGTACACGTGAAATTCTAACCTTATCTTGGACTTTGTTACCTATAAATTTGTAAGAAAAATAGCACAAGGACTACCTATTATTTTATCTTTCAATGTTATTACATTAGTTTCATTTGCATTGTAAATAAATAAAATAAATATTTTTCTCTGTAGAATTGGTGTTGTACCGTTGAAAGTTGAATAAATAAAACGACTGATTAGAATTAATGACGTTTTTCTACTAATCAAGCTAGGCTGTCTATCATAGTTAAATCGAAGTTGAAATGTTCTAAACTTATGATTAAATTTGAAGATTTTAGATTTTGCTTTTTCAGAACAAAATACGAAATTCTCAAGTACATTAAGTGGCGATTCTCTTGAATTTAAATCATGTCTACTACAATAGTTTAATCCTTTGTTAGAAAGAAAATCAATGCAATGCTTTAATAATCAGTTTGGAAGAGTGTCTCACTGTATACATTGCCCCATTCGAATACAATTATATTGACAAATATATTTTCAACCGAAATCTATAGAACTCCTGCAGATGAAATAAAAGTGAATATATCATCTAGGTGAATTTTGTATCTATTTGTATTATATGTATTAATGTATATTGTATCCTGTACTATAAGAAAAATATTGTAATTAACTGTTATTGTATTAAGTTATAGATATATTATATATCTACAATAAAAATGTAATTACATTATTTTTTTATAAATTTTGTAAGTAAATATTAAAAAATGTATCTATTGTATAATATATGTTGTTACTACAAATAAAAATGTTTTAATTATATTGTTATATTATAATATTATGCTATTGATTCTATTAGAACTGCATAGAAATTTTGTATGTAAAAATGTGGGGGGCTAAAAGGTGCTTACTGTAAAAACCAGGATTAAAATGAGTCATGGGATATTCTATATAATTATGGAATATTGAATTTAGTACAGTTGATTTTATGATGATTTCAATAATTTAGTCTTGGTTGGACATGTTTATGTTACAAATGTAATATTATTTTGAGGTGATTTATTGATTTAGATCATCTGAATTTGTCATTTTTATCGAAATACTGTCCAATAATTATTAAGGAATGTGATAAATAGTTGAAAATGAAGATTTCATTTCAATAAATTCCTGCAACTAAAATAATATGTAGAACAAAGTTTGTCGCTGAGGTTTAAAAGTTGATATAGTGAGATCCTCATTATAATAGCAGTGTTTGATTAGCAATGGTATTGTATCCTTGTCTATCATTCAACAAAGTGGATAGCGCTATCTCTTTATCGCTTTGCTCTGTTGCCAGATCGCCTTTCAACAATGTAGAATGGATAATTATTAAACAAAATATTTCATCCTGGTTATGAAAATTCATTATGGAAAATGAATACTTGTTTAAGTAAATATAATTGATTATTTTAAACAAGAATGAACATTTGATATTACATTAATAAACCTGTATCAGCTACCGTCTATAGAAGGCATTGACAAGACAGAGGATCGGCAACGTTGTTCTGCTATCTTTCTCCACTGCCATTATAACGTGGACCTCACTATAGTTAACAACAAATCTAAAATCCATTCCATATTTGTATGCAAAGTAATTTCTTTCAAAAGATTTCATAAAACAGCAGAAGCATTATATTTAAATAAGATGATGTTTCATGATGAAATATCAAGTATAAATAATATTTACAAGACAATAGTAAGTAGCAAGTAGGTTCTGATTATAGATTTAACAGTTAATTCAGGTTTCATTTCTCTCATTTCATATCAGCTACTCATTCTCAAGTTTCATTTCAGCTATTAATCATCTCAACTAGAAATGTTTGTACTCTTATTATCATTCAATATCGGGGATCGAGCTTTGCTCTGGAGTACAAAAGCATAACAAATTTATTACGAAAGAAGAAATTGTAATAACATTCATAAAGAAATTTTGTATCTAATCACAGTAAATTGAGATTCCCAGAGGAATGCAAAAATTTCCCTCACAAAGGCCCAGTTACACAAAAACCGATTAAATTTTAATCCTGATAAACTTCACGTGATCCAAATCAGAGAAGACCATTTAAAAAAGATGGATCTACTGGAATTAATCAGGATAATAACCCGGCTTTTTGCAACCGGCACTAAGTACCTGATTGAATGATTACAAAAGTTCAACAGCTGAGTCATAATTTTGACACAGTGCCACACACACACTCATTCACTCACTTCCATCACCAGAAAACGACGAAATAATATTATTATCAGCTGTTTTTCCAAGGATGAATAATAATTATCCTTTCAATGTCCTTCAGCGAGTTTTCCCAGGGATGAGACCTAGTGCAATCGGATCTTTATATTATAAACCTACTATGTTCTCAATTTCGTGAGAATCGTTAGAGCCGTTTTCGAGATCCGGTGAAATACAAACATATAAACATCCAAACATCTAAACATATAAACAGAAGTTGCTCGTTTAATAGTATAGGATACCCTCATAATCACCTGGGCTTCAAATACTTGTGGAGAGTTGCAGTTGTAAATAAATAAATAAACACTTGATAATGTCTATGTTGAAGTTGAGATTTCAAATTAAAGAGAACACTAAGCTGCGTTTACACCAAAGTTATTAACAAAATGTTTATTTTTCCGTCCATATAGATTCTATTAGATTGAACGGAACTTGACAAACACATATTCACATCATGTGTATGATAAGTTATGTTCAATCTAATTGAATCTATATGGACGGAAAAATAAAAATTTTGGTAATAACTTTGGTGTAAACGCAGCTTAAATCAAATCAAAGTGTCTCACCTTCAAAAGAGATTTAAAGATTCTCTTGTATGTGATATTATCCTAGTCAGTAAATGACATTATATGACAGTTACATCAAGTTGAATATTATCATAGAGAAACAATAGCATGAGTAGATCATGTTATCCCATGGGGATATGGGCGTTTATGACGCAAGCCGTTATCTCAAGCCGATAGTTCACGTAATTCTTTCTCGTGAAGCTGTATGACGCTGGTAGTCTCTCATACTGTGTCGTTCTTACACTTTCACCCCAACAAAATAGTAAAAACCGACAGTAATCGATAATAATCGGCTTGAGATAGCAGTAAAAGTTGCGACATGAACGCCCTATACCATGGGATATCTACTTAAGCTATTGTTTATCTATGATATTATTTATCCAATTCTGGTTCTAATTTATTCAAATTTATCTATGAAGAATTATCTCATCCATTCATATAATAAGTACATCATCAAAATGATAGAGAGAAAAATAAGGTAATCTACTTTTATTAAATAAAAACACACATTTGTTGTCGAATTCTACACAGTTTTATTTGGTACACAACCATGGTTTCGTGACCACACAGGTCACATTTTCAAGTTGGCTGCAATCTAGTTTAAAAAGTAATCTACTTTATAATAATTTGTTTTTGTATTTAATTTTAAACTTAAATCATCTTGTAGACATATTTTGTTGGTAAATAACGTTGATTGTTATAAGAGCACTCATTGTATTAATATGAAATAGTTAATTATATCAAGTGTGAAATTGTATCAAACCTATCTATATATAACTGTTAATATCAAATGTGAAAGGTTAACTTAGAGGTGCGACTCTCCACTAGAGTCCAGTCTTTTCTCAACCTGAGTCGCGTAAGTGTGAGTTGAGCCTTAGATTGAATATTACTTGGCAAACACATATGCACATCATGTGTATGATAAGTTCCGTTCAATCTATAAGTACAGAAAAATAACAATTTTGTTGACAACTTTGGTGTAAACGCAGCTCAAGGTGCGTACAGATATACGCGCCGCGAACATGAGCAATTCACTTTTAATCAGCTGATGCCAAGCTTTTTATATATGTATCTTACCGTTTCTGTAAAAATACAGATATAATCAGCTGATTAAAAGTGAATTGCTCATGTTCGCGGCGCGTATATCTGTACGCACCTTGAGCTGCGTTTACACCAAAGTTGTCAACAAAATTGTTATTTTTCTGTACTTATAGATTGAACGGAACTTATCATACACATGATGTGCATATGTGTTTGCCAAGTAATATTCAATCTAAGGCTCAACTCACACTTACGCGACTCAGGTTGAGAAAAGACTGGACTCTAGTGGAGAGCATGTGCTTTCAAATGGTGACGTCGCGGAGACTAGAATCGACTGGTTTGAGTGTCACCATATGGAAACACATGCTCTCGACTAGAGTCGAGTCTCTTCTCGACCTGAGTCGCGTAAGTGTGAATTGGGCCATAGAGAAGCAATAGCATAAGTAGATATCCCATGGTATAGGGCGTTTATGTCGCAACTTTTACTGTTATCTCAAGCCGATTATTGTAGATTTTTACTGTTTTGGCCGGGTGAGAGTGTATGAACGGTACAATATGAGAGACTGCCAGCGTCACACAGCTTTATGGGAAAGAACTACATGGACTATCGGCTTGAGATAACGACATAAATACCATATACTATACCATGGGATATCTACTTATGCTATTGTTTATCTATTGTTGAGCGCAATAGAATCTATAAGGACGGGAAAATGAACATTTTGTTGACAACTTTGGTGTAAACGCAGCTTCACTCGTGTTGTTTGCAATGCCTCAAAAACTGTATACATTCTATATTTCTACATTGTAATTTGATATACGATAATAAATTTATATTTTTTACATTTTATATGATGTCTACTCAATTTCTAGGATAATTCAAATGAAATAGTTTTTTTTTTTAATTTCGATTTCCTTTTTTGTCTAGGGATAGGCTATTACACATTTGTGACAACATTTGTGCCGCCATCTTGAATTGCATTTCATCGAAATTGTTCGTGTCGGATCCTTATAGTTTAAGGACCTTAAGTTCCAAATTTCAAGTCATTCCGTAAATTGGGAGATGAGATATCGTGTACACAGACGCACATACACACACACACACACACACACACACACACACACACACACACACACACACACACACACACATACATACATACATACATACATACAGACCAATACCAAAAAATCACTTTTTTGTACTCAGGGGACCTTGAAACTTGAAGAAATTTGGAAATTGGGATACCTTAATTTTTTTTTAGAAAGCACAATACTTTCCTTACCTATGGTAAGTAAAAACTTCCGGACCTTGTAAAGGACACGGGAGTTGGTTTACCTAACTAACATATTTGGGACACACAATAAGCTTCGGTTGACGTGTGGGGTTCTTTGAACGTTTGGATCTTTGAATCCGTCCCTTCAAAAACATAATATTACATCAGATATAGCGGTATCAGCTATGTTCTACAGAAGGCAGTGGCAAGGTAGGGATTCGGCAACACTGTTCTACTATCTTTTATCACTGCCATTATAACGTGCACCTCATTATCGGGGTGGGGATTTTTGATATGTTTACTTCCTTACTACTCTAAACAGAGCTGGGGTGTCAAAAATTGTTTAACAAACATTTCCCTCTATAATCATTCGCTGGTTGGATTAATAGGTACGGTATAGTGAGGTTCACGGTTGAGAAAGATATGAGAAAAGCGTTGCCGATTCTCTGCCTTGCCACTGCCTTCTATCATAGAGAAACAATAGCATAAGTAATATCCCATGGTATGGGGCGTTTATGTCGCAACTTTTACTGTTATCTCAAGCCGATTACTGTCGATTATTAATTTATAAATTACTATCAATTTATAAAACTAATAATATTACAAACGTTCACATAAATTAAGAAACGTCAAGTTAAAAAAATGACAGCATATGCTTACATTATTAGAATTTTTCAATTTTTGCTGGCTGAAGTTTTAAAATTTTCCTTTTATTGTCACTGCCGCCTGCCTCAACGATAAAAATGTACTATTACTTGTGTAAAACAATTTTTCCCTTTCCCTTATTATTTTCTTTCTAATAAATTCATAATAATATCATTCCTTTCTAATAAATTTTCATTTTTCCCTTTTTTATTAATTCTGTATCAAAATCTGATGTATATTTCTTATTTTATTTTTGCATTTTGTATTAGTTTTCTTTCATTTTTTACTTGAAATCTTTGAAGTGTAATAATTTATTTTGTCTAAGTTTATTTATTTTTTGTAACTCATTTTTTTCCTGTAACTGGGCACCCGCCGAAAAACCTTTGGGTTTGGCAGGACCCTTAACTGTTTGTATTGTGAATAAAAAAAAAGTGATTTGATTGATTTTGATTGTCGATTTTTACTGTTTTGACCGGGTAAGAGTGTATGAACGGCACAAAATGAGAGACTACCAACGTCATAAAGCTTCACAGGAAAGAACTACGTGGACTATTGGCTTGAGATAACAGTAAAAGTTGCGACATAAACGCCCTATACCATGGGATATCTACTTATGCTATTGTTTCTCTATGCTTCTATACAGGATAGCTGATACCGGTTTATCTGATTTAATATCAACTGTTCATTCTTGTTTAAAGTAACCAATTATATTTTATTCTTCAAGAAAAAATATTTTTGGATGATTTAATAATGATTTTCTGTAATAGAGATTGAATAATGTTTATTATGTTTCTACATTGAACGATTTGGCAGCGTTGTGGAGGTATAAAAGGATAACGCTCTTTACTTTGTCGAATACACCAATGTGTAATCAAATACTGTCATTATAACGTGGACCTCACTATAGTGATTCAAATTGAAACTACGATCTGGCAACGTTGTGGAGGTAGAAAAGTATAACGCTATCTGCTTTGTCTGATGATAAACAAGTAGCCTACCTATGTGCAAAGTTTGATTTTAGATTCCTAATTATCAGGCTTCAGATACAATTTAAACAAAACATTTCGAGTGAAAAAGATTTAGCATGAAAATCTCTACAATATTAATGTTCAGTAACATTTTCACCTAAAGGTGCGTACAGATATACGCGCCGCGAACATGAGCAATTCACTTTTAATCAGCTGACTATATCTGTATTTTTACAGAAACGGTATAAGATGTAGATATAAAAAGATTGGCATCAGTTGATTAAAAGTGAATTGCTCATGTTCGCGGCGCGTAAATCTGTACGCACCTTACGATTGAAATAAGCTCGAAATTCGAGAAAATGTGATTATTCAATTGCAAACTGTTGGCAACTGTTGATTCTATTAAATCATTCACTATAAAGAGATAGCAGACCTCGTGTGTATCCAGCGTTATTGTCCTGTCACCAGCTGGCTAAGATCTTTGAATAGTAGACTTGAGATGCGTGTGAACACTAGCGTTATTGTCCTGTCACCAGCTGGCTCAGATCTTTGAATAGTAGACTTGAGATGCGCGTGAACACTATAGCGTCAGGTGATCATTTTTCATAACAGCAAGAAAAGTTGTGTGAGTGCGCCACACCAGATTTTTTCATTATGAAGAAATAGGCCTACCACATTCATTAGATTTTCTCGGTCTATTTCAGCTGTTCTCCTACGTCACACAAAAGAGAATTTCCCTTTCATGGTCAATCCTACACGAAGCTAATCAATATAGATTTTTCCTACAGTTACGTTGAAAAGTGGCCATTGCTGCACTGATTACAGAACGCAAAGAATCACTTTTCCGCTCTAGTGCGGGAAAAATTTTTCTGCACTCCAGATTTGCAACATGGCAACGCAAAATACTTAGTAGGTTATATGGAGCAACAGTGCAGCAAAATCAAAATGAAGTTGGTAACAGTGACTGCTGTGGCTGCTATAGTGAGCAGAGGTGCAACCAAGCACACAGCGCTAATTATTATTCATTATATATTATAACCAAGGACAACGAGGACTTTAGGATTTTAGGATTAAGGTTTTTATCAATAATAAAATTACACAGAAAAACATTTGATGCATTTCAGGCAATTTTACCCATAATTACCCACTTTTCATATTCAATGGTAACTGTAGGAAAAACTTAATGTGAAATACGTGCACAAAGTACCTCTGCTGCACTCAAGAAACCATTCCGCCCTCGCCTACGGCTCGGGCGTAAAACGTTTCTTTCGGTGCAGCAAACTGTCACTTTGCGCACTAGTTGCACAAATAACTATTTTGATTCAAATTGAACTGTATTTGGTGACCACAGAAATAATCAACAGATGGCGTTGTTATCACTAAACGTGGACAAGCAGGCATTTCCCCAGTTGCCAGAAGCCGGTTGACCTTGGGTTTGGATGTTGACTGAATAGTTGTTCTTGTATGATTGCCTTTGCAAGCCGAGCAGGAATGAGCATCGGGAATGTGGTGTTGGTACGGTGTGATCTGTGACTCGGTTTGTGTCGTGTTTGTAATGTGATCAGAACGCTGACCACCTCTTGGTACGTTTCAAATCAGTGTGATATGTCAGCTTGACAGAATCGGTGCGGTATCTACGGTAGTTCTCGTGCAATTGTTGTACAGTGAGGTCCACACGTTATAATGGTATTGATATCCCTGTCTATCATTCGACAAAGCTGATAGTGCTATCTCTTTCTCGCTTCGCTCTGTTGCCAGATCGCCTTTCAACAATTTAGAATTGATAATTAATTAACAGAATAGTTCATCTTAATTGTGGAAATTCATTATGAAATTATTGAAGTACAGTATAGTGAAGTCCACGTTATAATGGTATTGCTGTCCTTGTCTATCATTCGACAAACCTGATAGTGCTATCTGTTTCTCGCTTCGCTCTGTTGCCAGATCGTCTTTCAACAATTTAGAATTGATAATTGACAAAATATTTCATCTTAATTGTGGAAATTCATTATAAAATTATTGAAGTATAGTGAGGTCCACGTTATAATGGTATTGCTATCCTTGTCTATCATTCGACAAAGCTGATAGTGCTATCTCTTTCTCGCTTTGCTCTGTTGCCAGATCGTCTTTCAATAATGTAGAATTGATAATTGACAGAATAGTTCATCTTAATTGTGGAAATTCATTATGAAATTATTGAAGTATAGTGAGCTCCATGTTATAATGGTATTGCTATCCTTGTCTATCATTCGACAAAACTGATAGTGATATCTCTTTCTCGTTTTGCTCTGTTGTCAGATCGTCTATCAATAATGTAGAATTGATAATTGACAGAATAGTTCATCTTAATTGTGGAAATTCATTATGAAATTATTGAAGTATAGTGAGCTCCATGTTATAATGGTATTGCTATCCTTGTCTATCATTCGACAAAACTGATAGTGATATCTCTTTCTCGTTTTGCTCTGTTGCCAGATCGTCTTTCAATAATGTAGAATTGATAATTGACAGAATAGTTCATCTTAATTGTGGAAATTCATTATGAAATTATTGAAGTATAGTGAAGTCCACGTTATAATGGTATTGCTATCCTTGTCTATCATTCGACAAAACTGATAGTGATATCTCTTTCTCGCTTTGCTCTGTTGCCAGATCGTCTTTCAATAATTTAGAATTGATAATTGACAAAATATTTCATCTTAGTTATGAAAATTCATTATGAAATTATAATTTCTTGCTCAATAAAATATAATTGATTATTTAAAACGAGAATGAACAGTTGATATTACATCAATAAACCTGTATCAGCTACCGTCTAAATTCATTATGAAATTATTGAAGAATATAATTTCTTGCTTAATAAAATATAATTTATTATTTTAAACGAGAATGAACAGTTCATATTACATCAATAAACCTGTATCAGCTACCGTCTAAATTCATTATGAAATTATTGAAGAATATAATTTCTTGCTTAATAAAATATAATTATTGATTATTTTAAACGAGAATGAACAGTTCATATTACATCAATAAACCTTTATCAGCTACCGTCTATAGAAGGTAGAGGATCGGCAACGTTTTTCTCCTATCTTTCTTCATTGCCATTATAACGTGGACCTCACTATAGAAATCGCCTTGAATTACAGTAGGAATACAGTAGTACTGTACCTTGTTTTCGTGTAATTACAGTAGAAAATATTATGTGTGTTTCAGTTTCATATTAGGACCTATCAAGTCGTGTGTATGTGATTATTGCTTCAGGAGCTGATATGCATTTCCAACACTCCATAAAATGTGAGTAGAGTATTTTTATTTATTTTACAATCTCTTGATAATGACATCATATAGCCAAAATATGATGTGACTGAAGCTGCGTTTACACCAAAGTTATTAGCAAAATGTTAATAAATTAATCCTTATAGATTCTATTAGATTGAACATAACTTATCAGACACATGATGAACATATGTGTTTGTCAAGTTCTGTTCATTCTAATAGAATCTATAAGGATTTAGTTAGTAACATTTTGTTAATAACTTTGGTGTAAACGCAGCTTTAGTTAGTTAGTACAAGTATATTAATTTATTAACTATCTATTAATTTGATACATTCCACAATCACAATATCAAATAAAGTATCGGGGACCGAGCTTCGCTCTGGAGTACAAAAGCATAAACAATTTATTTCGAAAGAAGAAATTATAATAACATTCATACAGGAATGTTCAAATAACAGTAAATTGAGATTAATTCCCAGAGGAATGCAAAAATTTCCCTCACAAATTTCCGTTAAATTTTAATCCTGATTAACTTCACGTGAACCAAATCAGAGAAGACCATTTAAAAAAGATGGATCTACTGGAATTGATCAGGATTGGAAATAACCCGGCTTTTTTGCAACCGGCACTAAGTAGGCTACCTGATTGAATGATCACAAAAGTTCAACAGCTGAGTCATAATTTTGACACAGTTCCACACACATGAACTCACTCACTCACTTTCATCATCAACAGACGACGAAATAATTATTATCAGCTGTTTTTCCAAGGATGAATAATAATTATCCTATTAATGTCCTTCAGCGAGTTTTCCCAGGGATGAGACCTAGTGCAATCGAATCTTTATATTATAAACCTACTATGTGTTGAATTTCGTGAGAATCGTTAGAGCCGTTTTCGAGATCCGGTGAAATACAAACATCTAAACATCCAAACATATAAACAGAAGTTGCTCGTTTAATAGTATAGGATGATTGGGAGAGAATAATTAACAGTATAAATAGAAGACATTGAAAATTATAAGATGCATATCATAAAAGTTCAAAATACTGTAGAAAAAAATACAAAATCAACTTCTCAACTCCTAAGAGAAAGATAAGATATATGTGAATTAAACGAATAAATATGATTTAAATTGAAACTCATTGTGGTTGTCATCGTACTGCGTGTGTTAAGGTACTCAGTTATGAGAATGAGTCAGTCAGTTATGTCAATGAGTGTGTGTAATTCTATGCACTTATATCGCAATAGTTGTGTAGAGCTTGTTAAAAAATTCCATTCTTAGCTAATCTACTTCTCTAAAAGTTTAATTTCTTAGTCTTGATAGTGTACATTTAAACACACGTACGAGCATAATATATTTCAATTTTATTCATTTATTTCACGCTTATGTTATCTTTCACTATAGATAGTTGAAACGTAAAATGTGTATTTTTCCTTCAGTATTTTGTACTTTATAATTTGCATCATAATTTTGAATTTCTTTTATTTATACTGTGTTATTCGTACCCATTAAGTTGTTTTCTTTCCACATTTCAAATACCTTACATTATGGTAATATAAATTTCAAGAAGCTATTCTTTAAAAATTAGGTACCATAATATTTGACCGAGCGAAGTGAGGTCTAAGATTCAAGTCGAAGGTTTGGCATTTCTCTTGATGTATAAATGTTAATATGTTGCGCATTTACGGCGAAACGCGGTAATAGATTTTCATGAAATTTTGCATTTCAAGGATAATATAAAAGGAAAAAGGAGCCTCCTTCATACGCCAATATTAAAGTAAAAATCAGACTATAGAATTATTCATCATAAATCAGCTGACAAGTGATTACACAGATGTGTGGAGAAGCCAGTCTATTGCTGTATTTCCATAAGGTCTATAGTTTCAATCAGGTACTTGTGGATGAGAATACTGTGTGAGGTCTACTGTTCACAGAACTACTAGTAGCCTAATGATAGATATTGCCTAATGCAATAATTCAATATCTCAATGTAACTTGGTAAAAAATCAGCTGATGTGTAGACTATAAATCGCATGCCTCATTGAATGCAATTTTTATGCACTATTAAATGAACTATTGATTGCGTGCAATAACGCATGCGATTAATAACTAAAATAACATAGAATTGTCTCTCGAACTTTCTCTGCTTTGAACTCGGGGTGTCCTTTTGCCAGTATGTCTTGAAGGAGATTAGCTTTTGATGTTAGCATTTTTGATACACCAACCCCAAAAGCCATTAGCCGTTTTCACACCGATATCTCGCCGACACGACATACAGACAGGATTTACTCTTATGGACAGTATAAGAGAAGGCTGCGGTTAATAACTGCGCGAGGTCTACTGTTCACAGAACTACTAGTTATATTAAAGTTCATTTTTTGCAAGTAATTCAAATATCAAATCATCCTTCATGGTGAATTCAACATGCACATCAAAATTGCTTAATTAGTTGAGCAATTAAATCATAAGAAATGTATATTATGACGAATAAAATTCAATTGTTTATTTTATTCAAGAATAAACAGTTTATTTGACCTCGGATATACCGGAATCAGCCATTCTCTATAGAAGGCATTGGCAAGACAGTGAATCGGCAACGCTCCTATCTTTCTTCACTGCCATTATAACGTGTGGACCTCACATAGCTGTCGTCTATCCTTTAGCGTGTGCATTCCTTTTGAGGATGCAATCCAGGACTCCTGGTAGAACGAGTTGGTAGCGTATGCAACTACTAATTCTCCCCTCCAGCCCTCTCAAGTCACCCCTCCAACCCCTCTTCATCAAAGACAAGTTCCTTTGCTGCCTGGTCGTCGCGAAGCGTGATTCGACTGTCGATTTCAAAAGGTGACTGACCCCCACAACACTCCACATGTCTCCCGATCACATAACACTCTCTCACCAAACTCTTTATCCTCAATCATAATTATAAATGACCGAGCGAAGTGAGGTCTAAGATTCAAGTCGACGGTTTGGCATTTCTCTTAATGTTTAAGGTTCGAACCCACTAGAACGTACCAGACACGGACCGTGTCAGACCATGCCAGGCACGTAAAATAACAACTATGCCCACTACAACGGATCAACAGCGTTCTATGCCAGTACATTACGCGTATGGTACGGGTATGATACGCGTATGGTACGCGTATGATACGCGTATGATGCCCGGTCAGAAGTTGTTGGGAACGCGTCAGTTAGCAAGAGAATGTAGCGGTGAACTGGTTACCAACGCGGTGCATGCGCGGTTACAACGGGGTTTGCAGGCGTCACGTGCCATGCAAGGAGCGTTCCGTCACAGACAAAATATACTGGCCGACAAATGTTGACCTGGACGTGCATGGCACGCTCCGTGCTTGGCCGGTGACGGAACGGTCTAATGGGTGTATTACATATCAAATGATGCAAAGAATATTTTTTTGCATGTGTCGGTACGGGCACGGTCATGGTATGATACGTTCTAGTGGGTTCGAACCTTTAAATGTTTATATGTTGCGCATTTACGGCGAAACGCGGTAATAGATTTTCATGAAATTTGACAGGTATGTTCCTTTTTAAATTGCGCGTCGATGTATAAACAAGGTTTTTGGAAATTTTGCATTTCAAGGATAATATATAAAAGGGGAAAGGAGCCTCCTTCATACGCCAATATTAGAGTAAAGATCAGACTATAGAATTTTTCATCATAGATCAGCTGTTTAGTGGACTATAATACTACCCGTTCAAAAACATCGAACATCTTGGAAATGTATCTTTCCATCAACGTTAGTAGGGAGTCGACTATAATACTACCCGTTCAAAAACATCTATTACTATTCAACTATTATATTAAGCGAGCAATTTCTGTATTTATATATCTAGTTATTTATGTTCAAAGATCTCGAAAACGGCTCGAAACGATTTTCACGAAATTTGGAACATAGTAGGTTTATGATATAAAAATTCGATTGCACTAGGTATCATCCTTGGGAAAACTCGCTGAACGACAATAAAAGGATAATTCATCCTTGGCTGAAACAGCTGTGGATAGTAAAAAAGTGAGTGAGCGAGTGAGTATGTGAAAAATCAAAATATCGCATGAAATTCATAAGATGGAGTATAGCCAGCTGTGAAATATGAACACGATCATTTTAGAGAATTGTGTTCTGTTTATTAATAAATAAAAATAACGAGCGAAGCTCGGTGCCCCGAATAAAAAATTATAACAGCAGTGTGTTAATACATCGCAGTTCGGTATGAATAAAGAAAACAGCATCGTTAACTTGTGTATAATTGTGAGTATATTGGTAAATTGATGCAACTTGTCTCAAGGCATCATAGGAATGGAAACGTGACAACAATGCCTCCCTATCAGTTTCACTGTCTTGAAACGTGAATCAGTAAAGTCAACTCATCAATGTATTAAGGAATGAACTCAGCCCCGAAGATTGTTTCACTTTTTTATTTGTTGACGTGGCGAAGTTTGGACAGTAATGTCCACTCTACCATTTAACCATGATGCACTAATAATAGACCACGATAAGAGTGGTTTAAATAATGAAGGATCCATGTCCTCTACTTCCTAAAAGTATTGAAAACTCTTGAACCTTATTACAAATTGGAATGTATAAACTCTGTTGCACAAAAGCCTGTTTAAATTTTAGCTGTGGTCTTTTCAAAAAAACCTCTGGTTCCCATGTCACTTAATCTTGATTAAAGTTTAACAAGCTTTTGTGCAACCAGATCGTAGTGTTATTGTGCTCTAACTACACATCACAGTGCGAAAACTGTAATACATATCTTACTTAGTATAACAGAGCAGAAGAGAATTTGTTGTTTTATTTTTAAATATTGGTGATCTTTATCTTTGATGTAGAACATATAGTTGAATCTCAATTAGGCCTATACTGATTACAAGAGCAACATTTGTATGAAAATGGCATAAGAGAATGGAATTTTCTTTTTTTCTTGATATTGTAATGTAAAATTATAAAATCTAATTATGTTATTAATATTACGATGTATATTAGTATCTTATGCTATCCAACATTCTAGAGATACACCATCCCTCATCACAAGCTTTGCTTAAAGAGGGATGCAACAATATTATTTAGAATATGATATTTTATATTCATTATTTTATAAAGAATTTGTATTTTATGTTTGTAAGTATGAATTGTATATTAATTTTTTGTTGACATTAATAAATTGAAATTGAAAATTGAATTGAAAATTGTTACAGAATTTCAATACAGTATTTCCATTATAGATTATAGGAGGAACGATGCTAGATTCGATATTCAAATCAAATCAAATTTTATTTCACCACAACAAAAATAATACAACAAAAATAATAATCATCAATACAAAGTTGAAAATATTCTCTGAAACTGATAGATTACGGTAGCTATTTTATAATCCACCTGATATTTCTTTGATTGCAATGAATAATGTTTTCAAGAGATAAAATATTATATCGCAATCAGGCTGATAAGGTGTCCTTGTATTATGACAGCAGTGTAATATGATAAGTGTGAGACTGGCCTCATGGATAATGTTACTCTATTCTATAGTGAGGTCTACGTTATAATAACAGTGTTTGATTAGCAATGGTATTGCTATCCTTGTCTATCATTCAACAAAGCGGATAGCGCTATCTCTTTCTCGCTTTGCTCTGTTGCCAGATTGTTTTTTAACAATGTAGAATTAATCATTAATTAACAAAATATTCAATCTCAATTATGGAAATGTATTGTTTAATCATTGAAAATATATTGAGTTCAGTTGATTTGAAACAATAAGTATCAACAGTTGATATTACATAAGATATACTGGCATCAGCTAATATCTATTTTTTTTATTCCTTACAAACATAGAAAGGCTCACAGACAAATTCCAGTACTATTGAAGGTATAGTGAGGTCCACGTTATAATGGCAGTGTCCACGAAAATATTTTATAATCGATTTTTAAATGGAAAATATTTTAATTTTAAGTTTTTGCAATGTATTATATATGAAAATTTTTATATTTTTCACATTTGTAAAGTATGTTTAATGATTTTGGCAATAAATATTTCTTTCTTTCTTTTCTTTCTTTCTTTGATGAGCAATGGTATTGCTATCCTTGTCTATCATTCAACAAAGCGGATAGCGCTATCTCTTTCTCGCTTTGCTCTGTTGCCAGATTGTTTTTTAACAATGTAGAATTAATCATTAATTAACAAAATATTTAATCTTGATTATGGAATCATTTAAAAAAATATTTTTTTTGAAAGTATATAATTGATTAGTATTTTAAACAAGTATGAACAGTTGATATTACAACAGATATACTGGCATCAGCTATCACCTATTGATTCATTTATTCCATACAAACATAGAAAGGCTCACAGACAAACTCCAGTTCATAAATTAGTAGAATTGATGGTGATGTTGTGAAATCTCTCCATAATAAGAAAACAAAGATATTGTCAAATTCCACTAAAAATTTATTGAAAACTTTAAAACAGAACCATGGTTTCACGTAGTTAACCAACGCATCATCAGCTGTACTGTGGATGTCTTAGTACAGCTGATGATGCGTTGGTTAACTACGTGAAACCATGGTTCTGTTTTAAAGTTTTTAATACATTTTTAGTGAAATTTGACAATATCTTTGTTTTCTTATTATTAAACTCCAGTTCTATTGAAGGTAGTAGCAAGGCAGAGAATCGGCAAGCTGTTCTCATATCTTTCTCCACTGCCATTATAACGTGGACCTCACTATAGTTTTGTTTATATAAAATAGATAAAAAGAGTACCAATTATTGTTCTATAATAAACATTCAAATAGACCTATTGAAATACTCTATTCATGGATATGTATAGGGAATTGAGATATTGTGGAATTTCTCCATATTAAGGTGAAATAAAAACCATATTGTCAGTTCAGAATGGAACTGGAACTTATGTGGAACTGACAATATTGTTTTTGTCATACTTGCTCAATTGCAGCTGTTTTCCATGCATTAAATCAAGCCGGTAAACAGCTGTTTGCAGAACAAGAAAACATGTGATTTTCATTACAGCATACTATACGGTACTGTAAAGAGATCATATGTTCTCTTCACAGTCGAGTATGTTAGGACTCTACTGAGTCCTAATAACATCTGAGTAATTAATATACTAACTCAAATAATTAAAGAACTCATTTAAAGAGTTTCAAGTTATAAGAACTCATCTGAAATCTTATAATTCAGGCCTTTATTATTTTATTTGAGCTCGAAGGGTCTGTCTGTTATGAACGAGGTGTTACGGGCTAGGTCATGTTTATAGAATGCAGTAGCTCGAGCAGCGGCAGGTAATTGTTTCTGTTTCTCAGCAATATTATTCTTTCTCAGATAAGTATGACAAAAAATATTGTATGAAACTTGCACGGTAACGTATTTACCGCTTTCGTATAAAAAATTTTTTTCTGGCTCTCAATCTTTTCTAGTCCTCGGCCTACGGCCTCGGACTTGAAAACCGATTTCGAGCCGGAAAAGTCTCATTTTCGGCCCTAGGTGCGAAATATACTATTTTATTTCACCTTAATGTTCAGGGGAATATGGGGTCCGCCACAAAAATGATCGAAGACACTATTATAAGATCTAGACATTTTATTTTTTGGTGGAAGCCTATTCGCTTTATAGATCTATAATACAACGTAATCTCACCTTGATGAGGTACCGGCTCAAAAAGCTCAATCGAAGCCAGTTGTTCTACTTCTACCCGGAAAGTATGAACTATAGAGTGTAAAATAATATGCATTGAAGAATATTACATTCTATACTCTACCGCACTCTAATTACAGTCTGTACTTTTAATTACCTAATAAAAAAATGACCTTGACATGTAAAGAATCAAATATGACGATCAATTTTCTAAATAAAAAGTCACAGGCCTACAAAGCAATGCTACATATCAACAGATTTGCAGTTGAAATGACTATTCGAGATAAGTTAGTGTCGGGGCTGTACAAAAATTGGAGATGCCTCAACTGTCGCCTAGCGCAGGCGACATTTGAGGCCTCTTTTTCAGGAGTCCTCTACCGTCGCTGGCCTCAAATGTCGCTGGTCTCGACTGTCGCAGGACTCTTCTGTCGTTTGCCTCGTTTGAGATCGACCCACGATATCACTATATCCACTATAGTGAGGTCCACGTTATAATGGCAGTGTTTGATTAGCAATGGTATTGCTGTCCTTGTCTATCATTCAACAAAGCGGATAGCGCTATCTCTTTCTCGCTTTGCTCTGTTGCCAGATTGACTGTTAACAATGTAGAATTAATAATTAATTAACAAAATATTTCATCTTCATTATGAAATTATTGAAAAATATAATTTCTTGCTTAATAAAATATTATTAATTATTTGAAACGAGCATGAACAGTTGATATTACATCAATGAACCTGTATCAGCTACCGTCTATAGAAGGCATTGATCGGCAACGTTTTTCTCCTATCTTTCTCCACGATCTGAACGATCTGGCAACAGATCTCTAAAAGACGATCTGGCAACAGAGCAAAGCGAGAAAGAGATAGCGCTATCCGCTTTGTTGAATGATAGACAAGGACAGCAATACCATTGCTAATCAAACACTGCCATTATAACGTGGACCTCACTATAGTTTCGAGCACTTAGCCCTATGCCATTCTCAATCTATGATTTTGTCACTTATTGAAAATTACATAAGTGCTCTAAACTATTTTATTTATTTATTTTTACATTTGAAAGTACACACATCAAGTACATGATTAGAAAAGGATCAACAGGCCTAGCCCAAAAACTGCTCCCTTTATAAATTTTGATAGTAGTAAGCCAATGTCTAAAAGGTAAGTTATGTTGCTTCACTTTGAATCAAATTCCGAGTCCAGAAATATATACAGTATAAATATAGTTGTGTTTGTATAAAATATTTAAAAAGGGTACTTGTGATTTTCTATAATAAATATCCTTAAATATATTGTAAGCAGTGAATTACATGTTTTCTGTTGAATGTAGGCCCCTACATTTATGATTGACACTGGATAAAAATAGTATACTATCGAAAATGAGAGTGTAACAATTATATACCGTGTGTTGTAAATGCAGTCTCTCCTATTTTCGATTTAAACTGAATTAATAGTTATTTGTGCAACTAGTGCGGAAAGTGACAGTTTGCTGCACCGAAAGAAACGTCTACGCCCGAGCCGAAGGCGAGGGTGGAATGGTTTCTTGAGTGCAGCAAACGAACTTTGCGCACGTATTTCACATTAAATTTTTCCTACAGTTACCATTGAATATGAAAAGTGGGTAATTATGGGTGAAATTCCCTGAAATCCATCAAATGTTTTTCTGTGTAATTTTATTATTAATAAAAGCCTTAATTTATTTAAAATTGAATTATAATGATTGGTAATTCAATTGAAAATTTATGTGACTGCTTGAAGGGGGTCTATCTTATGTAAGCATTGAAATGACTATAATGAAGGCACATAATGGCAAGGCAACGCTGTTCTCCACTGCCATTATAACGTGGGCCTCACTATGAGTATTACCAACTTAATTTTGATTTTGCTGCACTGGTGCTCTATATAACCTACTAACAATTTTGCTTTGTCATGCTGCAAATCTGGAGTATGCAAAGTACTCACTTTGCACACTAGTGCGGAAAAGTGATTCTTTGCGGCCTGCAATCAGTGCACAAATGGTCACTTTTCAAGGTATCTGTAGGAAAAAAAACTTTTCAAGTGGAAACATTTACTTTTTAGCATTGACGACGTTTTGACCTGTTGTTGTTCATCTTCAGACTGAGGAAACACAAAGCGGTTCTACTTCAAAAGCGTTTTTAATTCAAAGTTTAATTAGGTTAAAGTATATAAATAATCGAATAAATAATGAAATAGAGCTTAAAGTTTAGTTCATTTCAATTGCTCTACGTCCCGTGGGCTTAATATTATTTATTAATCTTGAGGATAGTTTTATCAAGTTCGTTTTGCAAGAATGAATTGACATTATAGTATACTTAACAAATTGGTTTGAAAGAATAAATCATAGTCGTGAGTGAATTTACTTCGATCAAGGAAAATAGCAAAGAAATGAGTCACATTTTCAACTCCATTCAGGTTATAGGCCTTTTCCACAGTTATGACACAAAGTCTAATCATAAACAGTATGAACTAAATAAGAAATTTAGAATTCTTCCAAATAGTGTACTTATTGAGAACTATTCCAAATAGTGTAAAACATAGAGTCTAACCAGGGTGCAGTCTTTTAAAAGCATCACATCTCAGCTTGTGAGGAGATTTTTGGAGGTTGAGTTTTCAAATCTAAATATAAAGTTCAGAAAGAAACTGAACTGAACTTTCTGAAATTGTACAGATAGTTCCAAATTTTGAGACTGTATAATATTGCCTTACCAAATATTCTACCACTGAGACACACTTATGTGCTGAAGGTTCTGTCTTTATTTTATCAATTAAGTGGTAACAGATCTGTTTCAGTATATTACAATGATGATGAAATTTCTGTTGTAACACGGCAAACTACTCAAATGATTTTTAGGCTTCCAAAATCGAACTGTACCAGGTTCCAGAGGTGTTTTCTTTTTCTTGCTCCGAAATTTTATAACTTACTACCACCTGATTTGAGAAGAATAAATACCCATAAACACTTCATGAATAAAACTAAGCTTTGGCTATGGCTTCATTCGCCAGTCGAGGTGGAAGGCTTCTTTAAGGTTTTAAGTTAATATATATCAAAATTCAATATATATCCACAAATCAAGTCAACCTTGTATTGACTACTACATAGTCCATCAATTTATTCTGTGTGTTACGTTTTTGTCTCGATGATGTCACTAATAACTGCATTTCTGTTGAATTATACTACACTATGGAATTGATTGTTATTTTAATTATATTATTTCTCTGTAGATTGATAGGTATTATCGCTCTTTCTCTACAAATGGGTGTGATTTATAATGGTAAATGATACTAAAAATGTTTGTTTTGTATGTATGTGCGAGCTTGCACTCAATCATCTTCATTTCATCTTCATTACATCATACTTAAATTCTAAATCTCTCTTCTTCCCAACTCCTTTTCCTAGACCTACTAAATCTTAAACTATATAAATTTATGAAATAAATAATCTTACTTATAACACTCTGTATCTGACTCCTATTCGCGGACAAAGTCCAGTAACATACTGTACTTTTTGTGAGTAGTATCTTGTTCACTTGTAACTTGTCGTGTTATACTTTTGTTAATATTTTGTATGAATTTCGAGTGAATAAATTTGAATTTGAATTTGAAAAAATTTGAATTTGAACCTTAGAGTTCTGTAAAGCATGATTGCTTCTTGAACATTTTCACAGTATTATGTGAAATAAAACTTTTCTGTAATAAGATGGATGATAAGATATATAGATGACTGAATAAGATAGGTATTATTATTATTCCAAAATGTGAATATTATTTCGATAATGTTTTGGTATTTTTTTTCAAAAAGAAATATTCAATCAATGCAAATAGGTTTAGATTTACATTATTACAACACACATATTAAATCAAATCTGTTGAACTAATATACTGCTTTTACAGAGCGAGCCATATGAGTTTCAAGACCTTTTCAATTAAATTCTACAATCATTTCTTTGTGGCTTGACTGTCAAGGAATTCGTAAAAAAATATAAGAAGAGTGTAAATAAAAGTGTTTTATAATGTGACTGAATACCTTCAATTGTAATTAAATAAGTGGGTGATACAAAAATTTTTTCTTCGACATCAGTCAAATATTATAATTGCTAGTAATTTTATTGTTAATTTCGATTTTTTGTAGCTTTGATTATTAGTAAATAAATTTTTGTGATAAGTGGCTGATACTCTCACTAAGCGGTCAGGGTTTTGCCCTTGCTGGGTGGTGCCATGTAATTTTAATTTATTTGTAAAATAGCATAATATTATAATCTAGAATATTTCTTTTGTAAGTTTTTTATTTTGTATTTTGTTTTTATGGGCAATAAAGATGTTTAAAACAATTTTTTTTTCACTTAGTCTGTACCTTACTTGACTTAAGCTACCTTATTGATATAGTATTGTGAATATTGTCTTTGATTTTAGAATATTGCTGACTTTGTTATATCTTGTATTTTGTCGTAGCCGTCACAAAATGTAGTGTCTGTGGCGATGGAAATATTTTGTTTTTTCAATTAGACATATGAAGTGCTTTATTATGTTTGTAATTGGTTATCAGATAAAATATGTTCAGATTTATAAATGCTTGTTGTGTTTTATTGTAGCGTGATGGATGCTGTGCCAGGGATAAGCTTTGTGGACCACGCACGACTGCTAGGAATATTACAATCCGACTCATTCCTCAGCAACAATCAGCAAATTGATGCCATGTGAGTAGCCGAGTATACAAAATTCAAATTCAAATTATTAATTCGAAAAAAAAACAAAACAAGTATTACAATCACTTCAATAATCGCCCATATGTACCTCTAGGGTCTGTATTTGGGTCGATGTTACAGTAGGTAGCCAATCATAAAGTATATTATACAATAATATAAACATTAAGTTACAAGTTAAGAGGTATTGCCAATGCGTGGTTATCACTAAGATGAATGAAACTCAAATTAGTATTAAGCCACTCATTGGCAGTTAGGAATATTATTAGCAGGAATATCAACAGTTTTAATACTTCTCTTGTCGCAAAACTAGACTCCTGAACAATCAAATCAAATCAAATTTAATTTATTCAGTCGAGCTGCATAAAAAAGAGAAGCTTCCAAAATAAGACTAGGACCAAAGAAGACGTGAATAATTGTTGAGATGTTGAGGTTATTGCTCTGTGGATGATACCTAATTTCTCATTTGCTGAATACTTCGGGTACACTAAATTAGAAGGACTAAATAAGATGTAAATTATTCGTTTTGAATTATTTTTGCCTTCACTACAGTCTAATTTTTAATAATAGTTATTAAAAACTAGTACTTTTTGATAACTATTATTCAAAAATTGGACTTTAGTGTCATCAAAAATAGTTCAAAACGAATGCTCTACATCTTCTTTAGTTCCTCTAATTTAATAAACCAGTCTAATTTTTGAATAATAGTTATTAGAAACTATTAAAAACTAGTACTTTTAATATCTATTATTCAAAAATTAGACTGTAGTGTCATCAAAAATAGTTCAAAACGAATAATTTACATCTTCTTTAGTCCTTCTAATTTAGTAAACAAGTCTAATTTTTGAATAATAGTTATTAGAAACTATTAAAAACTAGTACTTTTAATATCTATTATTCAGAAATTAGACTGTAGTGTCATCAAAAATAGTTCAAAACGAATGCTTTACATCTTCTTTAGTCCTTCTAATTTAGTAAACCAGTCTAATTTTTGAATAATAGTTATTAGAAACTATTAAAAACTAGTACTTTTAATATCTATTATTCAAAAATTAGACTGTAGTGTCATCAAAAATAGTTCAAAACGAATGCTTTACATCTTCTTTAGTTCCTCTAATTTAATAAACCAGTCTAATTTTTGAATAATAGTTATTAGAAACTATTAAAAACTAGTACTTTTAATATCTATTATTCAAAAATTGGACTGTAGTGTCATAAAAAATAGTTCAAAACGAATGCTTTACATCTTCTTTAGTCCTTCTAATTTAGTAAACCAGTCTAATTTTTGAATAATAGTTATTAGAAACTATTAAAAACTAGTACTTTTAATATCTATTATTAAAAAATTGGACTGTAGTGTCATCAAAAATAGTTCAAAACGAATGCTTTACATCTTCTTTAGTCCTTCTAATTTAGTAAACCAGTCTAATTTTTGAATAATAGTTATTAGAAACTATTAAAAACTAGTACTTTTAAATAACTCTTATTCAAAAATTAGACTGTAGTTTCGTCAAAAATAGTTCAAAATGGATTTTCAACTTGCAGTTCGTCATGGATAGTGAAATATATGAGTTTAAAGAATTGTCGAAATGTTGAGGTTGTCGCTCTGTAGATGAGATTTTATTTCTCAATTGCCAAATCTTAGGATATGAGTGATTAAAGCCATTTGGAAACAAGTTGCGTGTTCATAGTTGTTGACAGTCCTCATTCTGATTCAAGTCCGAATAGATGTTTCTACTTTAGTCCTCTAAAATCTTTCTACTATTCTCAAGTATTTTTTATATTCTTTTTAGTAGATCTCTCAGTATTCTTTCGTTTAAGTGTGAAGCTTTAATATCGGGAAGTGAACTAAACTGTTTCTACTAGTATTCTGGCTCTTATTAAACCTCTAGTATTTTTTCATTTGAGTTGTCAATCTTCAGTTTAGGGTGATGAACTCAAGCGTTAGTTTGTTTTTCATTTGAGTTGTGAAGCTTTAATATCGGGTAGTTAACTCAACCGTTAGTTAATCTTTCTTTTGAGTTGTGAAGTTTGATTATCGGGTAGTGAACTAAACAGTTAGTTAGTCTTTCTTTCGAGTTGTGAAGCTTTAATATCGGTTAGTTAACTCAACCGTTAGATTGTTTTTCTTCAAGTTGTGAAGCTCTATTAATATCGGGTAGTGAACTAAACTGTTAGTCTTTCTTTTGAGTTGTGAGGTTTGAATATCGGTTAGGGAACTCAAAGTTAGTTTGTCTTTTATTTCAGTTGTGATCTTGGGAAGAAGCTTTAAAGCTGTGCAAAGGCTAAAAATAAACTTTCCACTCGTGATATTTTTCAGAGTTTTTCGATTTGTATATCATCAAGCTATCAAAATGAAAAAGTTTTATCAGGAAAACATTTTTTTCTGATCATTACTTTTTGAGATATGAGCGACTGAAGTTTGAATTTTTGGGACAGAACATTTCAAATTCGGTAAGAGATAAATCCATGAGATTTAAAGTATAGATTCTTTATGGTATTGTTGATCTAGTAAAAGAAAAAATCTCTAAAAATATCGATTTTTGAGAGAGTTATTCGATTTACCAAAAATAACTCAACTAAAAGTTTTTGGTTATTTTTAGTAAATTGAATAACTATCTTAAAAATTGATATTTTCAGAAAAAATTTTGTTTTACTAGATCAACAATACCATGAAGAATCCATCCTCTAAATCTCATGGATTTATATCGTACCGAATTTGAAATGTTATGTCCCAAAAATTTAAACTTTAGTCGCTCATATCTCAAAAAGTAATGATCAGAAAAAAAATGTTTTCCTGAGAAAACTTTTTCATTTTGATAGCTTGATGATATACAAATCGAAAAACTCTGAAAAATATCACCAGTAGAAAGTTTATTTTTAGCCTTTGCACAGCCTTAATATCGGGAAGTAAAATAAACCGTTAAGTTAGTCTTTCATTTGTGTTTTGAAGATTTAATACCGTGGCTAGTGAACTCAACTGTTTACTAGTTTGATATTATAGACTCTGTATTGTTTTGAAACATTATTCAGTTTGATTTGTCCAGCTTGCAAGTTTTGTGTGGAACTCGTTAATGGCTCCCAGACGTCTACAACAGTTGGGTAAATTGCTGATGTAAGATTTCATTATTAATATATTTTGAATCGTAATGTTTGTCTGTCAATCAAATACACAATTTTTCCCGAGGAATTAAAAAAATTGTCATAATTTTCATTCACGTTTCAACTTAGTGAACCAGAAATGGAAGCGCCATTATAAGAGCATTGGAATATAGGCCTAGGTATTCACTTTCTAGGTTAGGGCTTCTCGTATTTTCATAATAGTTCAAAGTAGGTACCCTTTTTACTATTTTACCATTCTCAGTTTGTTCAAATTGATCAATGGAATCAAAGTAATGGATCATTTATCCTGCCAAACGTTTCTATCAATAGTAATAAACGCAATGAATGTTCTTATTGCTCCATTTCTTTACAGTGAATAGGGTGGGTTTCTCTTTAAAACTTGATCGTAATGACTTCTACTGACTTTTAATGTCATCAAAAATTCATAATTTTTCATAGTATATCTCACTCCCACTCCAAACCACTCTCAATCATCGGATTTAGAATCTCTGTTTGTTTTGGATTGTTAATTGAAGTGTAACTCAAAAATGTGAGTGACATAATATAACCATAGGGACACAATAGCATAAGTAGATATCCCATGGTATAGGGCGTTTATGTCGCAACTTTTACTGTTATCTCAAGCCGATAGTTCATGTAATTCTTTCCCGTGAAGCTGTGTGACACTGGTAGTCTCTCAAAATTTCTCTAATAAGTGATTATTCTCTATTTTAAAAATAACTGAGTGTTTATTATTATTATTTTGGTATTTGGAACATCTAAATTCAAAAGAATGGTTTGTATGAATATTTTTGGACTGAAAATTCTGTGGAAATCTAGAAGACATAACCTCATTTTGGACTTTTAATGTTACCTAAATTTGGGAGAGAAATAGTACAAGGTATTCTTAGTTTTTCTCTCCCGATCTGTGCTCCATTGTAAAACGAATAAATAAAGAATAAAGAATAAAGAATATTGTGCCGTTCATACACTCTCACCCCAACAAAACAGTAAAAATCGACAATAATCAACAGTAATCGGCTTGGGATAACAGTAAAAGTTGCGACATAAACACCCTGTACCATCGGATATCTACTTACGCTATTGTTTCTCTATGATATCACCTATAGTGATGTCCACGTTATAATGGCAGTGGAGAAAGATAGGAGAACAACATTTCAGATTCTCTGTCTCGTCAATGCCTTCTATAGACGGTAGCTGATACAGGTTTATTAATGTAATATTAACTAGTCATTCTTGTTTAAAATAACTAATAATATTCTATTAAGCAATAAATTATATTTTTCAATAATTTCATAATGAATCTTCATAATCAAGATGAAATATTTTATTAATTCTACATAGTTGGAAGACGATCTGGCAACAGAGCAAAGCGAGAAAGAGATAGCGCTATACGCTTTGTTGAATGATAGACAAGGATAGCAATATCATTGCTAATCAAACACTGCAATTATAACGTGGACCTCTCTATAGCTACATTTGGACTGTAGTATGAATTAGAGTTGGATCCGTTTTGAGGTTTAGCTTGTCGTACTAATCTAGAAGTTGGGTAACTCTGAATGATTGGATAAATAAATCTCTACCTACGTCCTTCACTGGAAGATGACAATGGGTCTGTTGGCCAACAATATTCATCATGATTATTCATTATTTATTCATTCTTCATTCTTCTTCCTTTCACCATTCTTTCGAGAAAAGTAGGACCGTTGAAGAGGTTTCAAAATATGCTCAAAACAAACGACAATTTGTCGGTTTCAAGTTGTTGAGATGATAATTAATTTGTGGATTGGAACAAGGGAATTGAGAGCTGCTCCTTCCATGTTTTGTGTAGGTTTCCTGCTATCTTGCACATGTTAGGGTGTGGACACATTAGAGAAAATAAGTTGCTCGTAAAATTGACACACTGGCACACCAGACGGGCAACTCTCAACTTTAAAGCTGCTTCCAAACTATAGTCTGTATAAAATAGCAATATAATTTTTCGTTTGAATCTTAATCGTGGTTCTATTTTAGGGTGTGGACACATTAGAGAAAATAAGTTGATGCAGGTAAAATTGACCCTAGCACACTAGACAGGCAACTCTCAACTTTAAAGCTGCTTCCAAACTATAGTCTGTATAAAATAGCAATATAATTTTTCGTTTGAATCTTAATCGTACATCTATTTTAGGGTGTGGACACACTACAGAAAATAAGTTGTTGCAGGTAAAATTGACCCTAGCACACTAGACAGGCAACTCTCAACTTTAAAGCTGCTTCCAAACTATAGTCTGTATAAAATAGCAATACAATTTTTCGTTTGGATCTTAATCCTATTCTGACTATACAAGGTTTTCAAGCGGTAATAGATTTAACGTTTTTAATAGGGGCTTGCTAGCCCCTACCCTTTAAATAGTGTAGACAGGTAGATAGGAAACGGCTGTGTTGTATAACTCAGCAACTTTTTTGTAGCAACTAAATCTCAGGTCCCAGTGTAACAGGTAGATAGGAAACGGCTGTGTTCTGTACCTCAGCAACTATTTTGCAGCAACTGAATCTCAGGTCCCAGTGTGTCAGGTAGATAAGAAATGCTTGTATTTCATTCCTCAGCCATTTTTTTTGCAGCAACTAAATCTAAGTTTCCAGTGTGACAGGTAGATGAGAAACGCTTATGTTCTGTTCCTCAGCAACTATTTTGCAGCAACTGAATCTTAGTTTCCAGTGTGTCAGATAGATAGGAAAAGCTTGTGTTCTATTCCTTAGAAACTTTTATGTAGCAACTAAATCTCAGGTCCCAGTGTGTCAAGTAGATAGGAAATTATTGTTTCATTCCCCAGCAACTTTTTTGAAGCAACTAAATCTCAGTCCCCAGTGTGTCGGGTAGATAGGAAATACTTGAGTTATATTCCTCACCAACTAGAGTTGTATGGCAGAGAGGACTTAGAATCCTAACTCCGCCCTTGATAAAGGCAATTACTCGATTATTATTTCTTTATTCAACTTCTTTGTAGCAACTTAATCTGTCCCCAGTGTGTCAGGTAGATAGGAAACACATGTGTTATATTCCTTAGCAACTTTTTTGCAGCAATTAAATGATTGTGTGTCCACGCCCCAAGTACACGTGTGGGAGATGCCGTCCCACCAGTGTCTGCCCACAGGGACTCTTGAGGTGATTTTAGTTTTCAGTTTTCAGTTGTTGTGTTGAGTGTCCTATTGTCGATCACTTTCTCGAGTGAATGTTCCCATTCGTACGGTCTCTTTGCACTATTATTACTGTAAGTGTCTCAAAAATCTAATCTCTTTAACAAATACAGAATTAGAATATTATTTTGTTTCATCCACGTGAAGTGAGATCTCACTAAATCTTTATTATAGAATTAGAATGTTATTTAGTTTCATCTAGGTAAAGTGAGTGTACTATAATACTTCTCTACTAATTTGATTGTATGGTAAGAGGTGTTGTGATATTTCTTCATAATTGATAGAATAAGACGATGATGTTGTCAATACCACTATATTTGACCGAGCGAAGTGAGGTCTTAGATTTAATTCGACGGTTTGGCATTTCTCCTAATGTTTAAATGTTTATATGTTGCGCATTTACGGCGAAACGCGGTAATAGATTTTCATGAAATTTGACAGGTATGTTCCTTTTTTAATTGCGCATCGACGTATATACAAGGTTTTTGGAAATTTTGTATTTCAAGGATAATATAAAAGGAAAAAGGAGCCTCCTTCATACGCCAATATAAGAGTAAAAATCAGACTATAGAATTATTCATCATAAATCAGCTGACAAGTGATTACAAAGATGTGTGGAGAAGCCAGTCTATTTCTGTATTTCCATAAGGTCTATAGCTTCAATCAGGTACTTGTGGATGAGAATACTGCGTGAGGTCTACTGTTCACAGAACTACTAGTCTACGTGAAGTGATTGTACTATAATACTTCTCTACTAATTTGATTGTATGGTAAGAGGTGTTGTGATATTTCTCCATAATATTGATACCAAGATGTTGTCAATACCACTATATTGATATTAACATAATCACTAAAATTATAAAGGTTCACACCAAAGTTAATAATAAAATGTTAATAACTTAATCCTTATAGATTCTATTAGATTGAACATAACTTATCATACATATGATGAATATATGTGTTTGCCAAGTTCTGTTCAATCTAATAGAATCTATAAGGATTAAGTTATTAACACATTGTTAATAACTTTGGTGTAAACCCAGCTTAAGCCTATCATAATGTAATTTCTTGTAATTTTGATCAATAAACTATTAATCCACATTTAATTTTCGAAATTAATTAATTTGAAAGAATTTTACAAAAGGACACCCACTTGAGACGATTTGATTAATCAATCAAATCCATTATATATTTATTTCAACAATAATTATTACAAGTAGTTCTGTGAACAGTATACCTCACGCAGTATTCTCATCCACAAGTACCTGATTGAAGCTATAGACCTTATGGAAATACAGAAATAGACTGGCTTCTCCACACATCTTTGTAATCACTTGTCAGCTGATTTATGATGAATAATTCTATAGTCTGATTTTTACTCTTATATTGGCGTATGAAGGAGGCTCCTTTTTCCTTTTATATTATCCTTGAAATGCAAAATTTCCAAAAATCTTGTATATAAGTCGACGCGCAATTAAAAAAGGAACATACCTGTCAAATTTCATGAAAATCTATTAACACGTTAGTTTCGCCGTAAATGCGCAACATATAAACATTTAATAGTATACTTCGCACCTAGAGCAGAAAATGAGATTTTTCCGGCTCGAAATCGGTTTTCAAAAGAAAAAAGAATGATAGAAAAGATTGAGAGCCGGAAAAACATTTTTGCCAGTGGTGCGAACGCTATTTTTTGCCACACAGAAAAATAAACAATATATTTATGAGAATAGTTGTTTACTAAGCACTTCCAAAAGCAGAAGTGGAAGGTGATAGCTCTAGCAAATCTGAGGTAATCTAAATATCAGGAAGTTGTCCAAGTATTTTTATTTTTTATTCTGATTTGTCTAAATAACCTAAAAGATGATGATGCTCAATTATGTGGGAGGTTGAGTTTATACTTTTTTATTCTTTCAAATGACAATAAGATGATATTATTATAAATGTTTTAATTATTGAATAATGAACACAAATAATGAAAAGTTTTTTGATCAGCTGTTTTCTGATCACCTTTCTTAGTTCCATGTTAGGCCCTTGTTATACGGACAGAAAAAACGCGACAGATAAAACGCCGACGCTGAACTAACAATTCAGTGCTGTTATACGAGCAGCAATAACGCCGCGTCGTCGACGCCAGGGAGCTGTTATACGAGCAGCAAACACGCCGCGGCAGGCTCCGAGGGAGCCAATAGGGAGAAGTGTACGCCCGGAGGAGTATGGTGGGGGGGAAGTACGGATCTGCCGCGTAAAAGCTGCCCGTATAACAGTACTCGCGTCATTTCTATCGCGTTTTTTCTGCCAATTTTACCGGTCCGGTCGCGTTGTCGACGCTGACGCCGGGTTTACAGGGTCCGACGCGACAGATAAAACGTTCGTATAACTTGCACACAGTGACGTCCATTGCTCAGTAGGCTTGGCGTCTACGTGGCGAAAAATCTGTCGCGTTTTTTCTGTCCGTATAACATGGGCCTTAGCGGCTGGAAAGGAAACCTGTTCTGACGTCAGACGAGAGTCGTCTGCAAACAATGTCTTTCAGATCTACGTAGGGACTGGAAAACAGCTGCTTTCTGTGCAGTGTGGCGAAAACATTTAAACATTCAAAGATTTAAACATTAAGAGAAATGCCAAACCGTCGACTTGAATCTTAGACCTCACTTCGCTCGGTCAATTAACAATTTTTCCATCCAGATTATTCAATCAGAAGTTCTCCAGGTGAAATCATCAACGTATTATCAAGGTTCATTAAAGATCAATCACTACACATTACATTCTGATTTTATAAATAGAAACTCAACTTTCCAACATTAGCTACCTACTCTCAGCATGTCAATAAGAAAAGTGAATTGATGTAAAACATTAGTTACAGCGGTTTCTTATCTATTTCCAGTGTCCAAGGCTACCAAATACCATTTATTTAATACACTGCTACCATCAGACTGTCATGTAAGAGATTAAACATGTTTTGTAATACAAGAATAGAAACTATAGGATGACAAAAACTGAATCAGATACTTGACCTTGTGACCGTTAATAGAGCGGTAAAAGCAATCTATCATTCAACATTTCATGTAGGAAGAGGAAAGGCTGATAAAAATATAGATACACTACGCAGGTGTGAACCTGAGTAAAGGCAAATAATATGGATACAGTACTCAGGTGTCAAACCTCAAGCTGTCTCGAATTTATGAAAACCGTCTTTATTTATTTGGCGGAGTTTTTAGTTCTCAATACCAAATAAACAAGAGCCAATCAATTTTTTAACAACCTGCTATAGTGAGGTCCACGTTATAATGGCAGTGAAGAAAGATAGGAGAAAAACGTTGCCAAGTCTCTCCATTTTGCCACTGACTGTACACAGCTGTTACTCAATTCATACCATTAAATTTAATATAATAATAATTATCATTCCCTTAATACTCTTTATTTTATTTTGTGTTCAATTTTCTAGTTTTTCGAAATTTAATTCAAACGTGACTATTACAATGACTGCGACTACGCCCCGTTTTGGAAAACCGATTTTCTGACTCCAGCTGTTTAAAGTCTAGGACTTAGCTAAATCCCGAGCTCGGAAACTGGCCCTTGGAGTCAAAATTTAGAGTTAAAAATTGAATGTCGAATAACAAAACTAAAAAGTTCAGAAGCATAAAACAGTTCAAAATACAATTCAGAAAACTTATAATGCACTAATACATTCATGAAGAGATTACAATAGGGTTAAAACTACAATCTGACATGTTGAGATAAAACTTGAAGTAAACTGTCTAAATCATGTTGTTGAAACAACCAAGGTTTTATAATTTCCGTGAAATTTGTAAGGGAGGTTTTCCTCCTGCCATCATTAGGTATAATCATAGAGAAACAATAGCCTAAGTAGATATCCCATGGCATAGGGAATTTATGTCGCAACTTTTACTGTTCTCAAGCCGATTACTGTCGATTATTGTCAATCTTTACTGTTTTGTTGGGGTAATAGTGTATGAACGGCACAATTTGAGAGACTACCAGCGTCACACAGCTGCATAGGAAATAACTACGAACTGTCGGCTTGAGATAACAGTAAAAATTGCGACATAAACGCCCTATACCATGGGATATCTAATTACGCTATTGTTTCTCTATGGTATACTGTTATATAGTTTTGGACCTAGATAAACAAATGATTTCGCAAAAAAACTGAAGTTTATTCTAGGTAGTCGTGAGATGGAATCCTCTCTTCGTCTTTCAGAAAAGCAGGGTCTAAAAATCCCATCATTACCACTACGCAAAAAGAAAATTCTTAAAGGTGCGTACAGATTTAAGCGCCGCGAACATGAGCAATTCATTTTAATCAGCTGATGCCAAGCTTTTTATATCTATATCTTATACTGTTTCTGTAAAAATACAGAAATAGTCAGCTGATTATTATTATTATTATTTATTTATTTACCAATTCACTAGAAATTTACAAAATAACACTTATCAACTAATATACATTGGTGTGGCTGGAAAAAGAAGCCTTGAGCTCCAGCCACGAGTTCGAAAATATTCTTTAAATTATTGGTACATTTGCCGTGATAATATTCTAAAATACAAACTAAAAGATAGTAAACCAAAAACCAAAAATATGTAAAAATAAACACACAAAATCAATTCTTGAATCAAAAATCAACAAGCCCAATAATAGAAATAGGTAATATAGAAATTATAATAATAATAAAAAAAAATATCTTTTAGGTAATCAAAAAAACCAAGTTTAAACTGAGCGTGTTAAAAACAAGTCATAATTATAATAATTTAGTTTTCGATTTAAAAAAAGTAATTCTCTTTTACCCAGGACCTTATTTTATTTAATTTATTACTTGTAATTTTATCCCTAATGAAATCGTCTGGTATCCTATTTATTAGCTTATCGCTCTGGAACTTGAACTGATGATTGCTGGTTGTCAATGCAGTGAAATTTATACTGTAAGCACTTACACTTGCTGGTCTTAAATTGTAAGTGACATTGCGTTGAGTAAATAGAGGTGTATTTTTATTTATGAATATAATTAAGTTTGTAATGTACGTTTGGCGAAGCGTTGTTAAGTTTATCTCATCAAATATTAGTCTGCTAGGATAGCGTCTTGGTCTTCCTAGCGCAGCCCTGATGATATGCTTTTGAATAGTAAAAAGTTTATTGAAATGGGTGTCAAAGGCTGCTCCCCATACTTCTATATTGTAGTGGAAGATTGAGTGAGCATATGCATTGTAAATTGTTCTGAGAATGTTCAAGTCTTTAAAAGACTAAAAGTGAATTGCTCATGTTCACGGTGCGTATATTTGTACGCATCTTAATACTTTAAAAGTAAATAAATGCCAAATTGGGAAAATACCCAGTGATTGGAACAAAGGAAACGAAGGCTCTCTTCGATTTTTCAAAAGTATTATCCTAATAAAGTGCTACTGTAATTTTTGTAGTGGACTGAAATGTACTTTCACTGCTCCACCCCAGCATACAATGCCATATTCCAATTTAGAATTTATTAGAGCAAAATATACGGTGCGGAGGATTTTTGTGTTACACAGGTCTCTTAAGTGATAAAATTTACATAGGTCTCTATTAATATTTTTCTGCAAGGTTGCTATGTGGGTGTTCTATTTAAGAGATGAATTTTTAAGATTCCAAGATACTAATGACATCTACTTGTTTATTGGGGGACATTGGCATGGAAAATCATATCTACAACTATTTAAATGAAAAATTATTGGTTGAGGTAGAATTTTAGGTGTACGTAGAGAGAAATTTATGAATTTAGTTTTTTCAACATTTATTGCCAATCTGTTTCTGAGATACCAATAATTATTTATTGTTGTAGTTGAGAGAAAATTTGCTATAGAAAGTCATATTTTCTAATCGTCATTATTATATTGTTAGTGTTCTTTTTTGTTAAATTTTGTCGAGGTTTCCTTTTGTTGTGTATCTGTAAATACTCCTATAATATAAACAAAAATAACAAACAGATAAACGTGATGCTGTATTTATGACTTATGGAGCATAGAACGATTTTTTATTCGGTTTTTTATTAAAATCCATGTTTCTCTCTGTTCAGCAGATAGAATTTCGACCACAGCACAATCACATAGATACGGCCACCCCGTCTTTCGGAGGAGACGATAAGCCGTCGGTCCCGTCTACCTTAAAAGTAGTCGTCATCTCTCATCATCATCATCCCTTTCACTCATTACCCACGCACAAACCTAAGAGCTTATCTGGGCATCACCCTCAGTATTATTATAAGTTAGTTGTATCTGTGGTCCAAGTGTTTCATCAAACATCTTACAGGTACCCGAAAGGCCTCAACATAAACCAATAGCCCCATGTTTCACGCTTTATAATTTTTTCTCATCTTTGATTATTGTCAATCATATTTCCCAACTCCAATTAATTCAGTTTGCCTCAAAATGTTGTTTTAGTTTTAAAATCAAGTTGATGATATAAGCTACTAAATTATAATGTTGTTGGGGTCAGTCTCATCTTCATAATAATAACTATAATGAAATGTATATAGAACCACCTATATGAACATAATTAGGCTTATAAATCCAAAAATGAAAGAAATCAAAGTTTCATTTTTCTATTGCAATAAATGAATCTTATAGAGAATACAAAATACAAAAATAATGAAGCTCCAGGCGTAAATTTTTTATGTAAATCCAAGTCTTTTGGATAACTACATGATAACCGTCGGTCCCGTCTACCTAAAAAGTAGTCGTCATCTCTCATCATCATCATCCCTTTCACTCATTACCCACGCACAAGCCTGAGAGTTTATGTGGGCATCACCCTTAGTATTATTATTATTATTATCAATAAATACTCTTATAAAATGAAAAAGACTAAGAAATTGTCAAAAACCACAGATTTATTAATAGAATTATTATTAATATGAATAATTACCACAATATCAACTTCTCAACTACACAAAAAGTGAAAAAAATACTCTACTGTATTTATTCCACATGGTACCTATACATGTACCCTGTACCCTTACTCTGTACAAGACAGAGAATCGGCAACGCTGCCCTCCTATCTTTCTCCACTGCCATTGTAACGTGAAGGTGTGGACCGCACAAGTTTGAATTTGCCCGCCTTTCAGTCGTGCCAAGCGGCCATTGATGGAACAATACAGAGCGCATGCGCCACCGTGGGTGCTTGTCGGTCTCTACTGATGGAATCACTATAGTGCGCATGCGCCAACCAGAGTGCTTGTCGGTCTCCACTGTCAGTGCAGAGACCAGCCACCAGAGTGCAGTGCAGTGCTGCAGACTTTCAAAGTTTGTAGTCAGTTGGTGTTTTGTCTGCGTTCAGCTCTTCAGTGTTGTCACTAGTCTTCTTTGTTTGTATCGGCGCCAGAGTCTTTTGTAAAAACAATCGTTGAAAGTCTTCAGAAACCTGGAACAAAGTGCGGCAAGAGTTTAGCTAGTGAAGAGGCCATGTTTGTGGAGTTATTGCTTACTTGTGGTGTAAACTTGCATGGATTCTCTTGCTGTTGCCTACATGTGTAGTAGTGGTGAGTAGTTTACTGAGAAGTGAGTGGGTGTGAAAGTTGTGCCTTACTTGCTGTAAACTCCACCTTCTCCTTCTTTGTCCATTTATACTAGTATTAAATTCTTCAAGGATAGAGAAGGAAGTGGAGACGCTAAAGATTCATGTCAACTTATCTCCTTCAAGACGCGGCTATAGGGTATTGATGTAAATGATACATCAAGTCAACTCAAATCAAGATCAAAAATGGTCAAGTCTTTAAATACTTTGATAAATTAAGCTTGGTTTTCGTTTGTGCATAAATGCCGTCGTCGACCACGACTGGGTGAGGATTTCAGATTGGGTAGATTTCAGTGTGTCTAAATAACCTAAAAGATTATGTTCAATTATGTTTTAATGCTGGAGGTTAAGTTTATACTTCTTTATACTTTTAAATGGCAATATGTTAATATTATTAGAAATGTTTTGATTCTTGAATAATAAACACAAACATAATGAAAAGTTATTTGATCAGCTGTTTTAGCACACTTGGACAATATGAATAAATGTTTTGATTCTTGAATAATAAACATAATGAAAATTTATTTGATCAGCTGTTTCAATACACTTGGACATGAAGCAAATTTGGACAATATGAATATCCATAACACCTTGAAGTTAGGCGCACAGAGACGATTAGATTTGATGCATACCTATATCACTTCAATTGAAGTGCGCATACCTATACAATGCGGATAGATATGCGCACTTCAATTGAAAACAATGCATAAAATCTAATCTTCCGATGCGTGCCGTCCGTCCGATGACGATCTGTGTGCGCCTACCTTAAAGGTGCATCTTCGTTTGTGCGTAAACTTCCGCAGTCGACGACGACAAGCATTGTTGACATCTTAGTCCAGTTATAGAATAGACACGGCCCATTGCATATTCATACTCAAAGTCGATGAAGCAAACATGTACTGCCATATCACCATATCGTGACGTCAGCATCGGATAGAAAAAAAATGTAAACAAACTCTGTAGAAAAGTTTTCTATCCGATGTTGACGTCACGATATGGAGATATGGCAGTAGATGTTGGCTTCAGAGGCTAGACTTCCCAGAGTGCCTATTCTATAACTGGTCTAAGTTTGACATTCATACTGTCCAAATTAATTTCAGTGTGCTAAAACAGCTGATCAAATAACTTTTCATTATTTGTGTTTATTATTCAAGAATCAAAAAAATTCCAATAATACCAACATATAGCCATTTAAAAGAGTAAATTTTATAAAATAAACCTCCTCCATTAAAACATAATTGAACATGATATTCTAGGCTTTTTAGACGAATTAAAATCTACCCAATCTGAGATGCTCACCCTGTCGTGGTCGACGACGTCATTTATGCATAAAAACACAAACCCAGCTTTATTCTTGGTTTATGCTGTTTGCAAGTGGTGAGTTACCTTCCACAAACACGTGCTACTCATTTAGGCTCAACTCACACTCACGCGACTCAGGTCGAGAAGAGACTCGACTCTAGTCGAGGGCATGTGTTTTCAAATGGTGACGCCGCGGAGACTAGAATCGACTGGTCTGAGTGTCACCATTTTGGAAACACATGCTCTCGACTAGAGTCGAGTCTCTTCTCGACCTGAATCGTGTAAGTTTGAGTGGAGTGATCTGGAGAAAGTTTTGGAATGCATAGGGATCATCATGACACCACCCGATCAATAGTTTTGTGAGCAAAAATCTGACACGTTGTACTTTTAAACAGCGCGATGCCCGAAGGTTAACGTATGCTCAAAGCTGTCCCTTTTCAAATTTATACTATTAAATTTATCATGGTTTGTTTTATATTAAATTTGATATCAAATTTGTTGTATGGATTTTATTGGCGGGAGTCCCTGACGGAAGTTCCAACTCGTCTTGAGTATAAGCCGTCAATGGGTTTTATAACTGTCTTCTTCAGCCGGGACCGATAGTAACGTGGCTTTCCGATAACACGGGAGTAAAGTAAGTTCGTTTGGCTTTTGTTGTTGGGGAGTCCCTGACGGAAGTTCCACCTCGCCTGAGTGTAAGCCGTATTGGTCCTTATGACTGTCTACTTCAGCCGGGACCGATAGTAACGTGCCCATCCGATAACACGGGAGTAAAGTAAGTTCGTTAGGCTTTTGTTGTTGGGGAGTCCCTGACGGAAGTTGCTCCTTGCCTGAGTGTAAGCCGTATTGGTCCTTATGACTGTCTACTTCAGCCGGGACCGATAATTAACGTGCCCATCCGATAACACGGGAGTGACCTGGTCAAAAACGTTCGGTGATGAGCGGGTTTGACCACTACCTCCGTAAAAACCATAGTGCATTCTGGTGACCTCAGCACAGGTAGGGCTCCTACATCAATAACATTTGTTGATTTCAGCTGATCTATATCAGCTGGTGTCTTCATTGGTGTAGGAGCCCTACCTGTGCTGACGTTACCATCAAACACCTGTCATGCACTATGGCTTTGTTTACGAAGGTAGTGGTTTGAACCGGGGATATCTAGACTAGGCTGGGAAAACCATTTGATGACTGTTCCAAATTCTATTGAGTAAGTGCATAAAATATAGTCTATGTCAGTTTGCACGCGAAAACTCCGGCACTCAAACGTGAGCGTGCGAGGAGCTTAGTTGTTGGGTTCGGTGACGACAACCAAGCCCCTTGCAAGCTGGCGTCAACGAGTCTCTCCGACAGCCAATCCTCTACTGGTTAGGAGGGGACTGGTGGTTGTCGGGACCGTAGACGACAACCAAGCTCCTCTCTCAGGAGCTCGGTTGACGCCGTCAACCAATCCCCTCGAAAGTGGTTTTAAAAGGAGCTCGGCTGTCGGGGAGCTTGGTTGGCGCGTTCCCATGTTAGCACTTAGCGGTTCATTATTAATTTATCTGAGATTTCAAGCCATTTATTTTTAAATTAATGTATATAAATAAATCATACTGACTAAATCCGTGTCGAGCTGTCCTCCAAGGGCTGAACCACACGAAGCGTTTTTTCAGGCGTTTTCAGACGAGTCGGCAGTGCAGGAAGCTCTCTGATTGGCTGATTGGGTTGGCGTTCGGAAATCTGCGTATAATCAGCCAATCGGAGATCTTCCTGTTTTACTGACTCGTCTGACAACGCCTGAAAAAACGCTTCGTGTGGTCTGTGCCTCCTAAGGACTGTGCTCTTTGTTTTCCCGGTGGAAAGAACTGAAAATTTTGTGAAGTGAAGAACTACAAGACTTAACCTATTTCGGACTATGTGTAACCTTATCTAAATTTGGGAGATGAATAGCTAAAGGTTACCTTATTTTTCCTCTCCCTATCATTTTTGATGATGTACTTATTGTATGAATCAATAAAGAATATGCTTAAGGTATATGCTTGAGGCAAGCTGCGCTAATAGCCTGTTGATAAGCTACTTCCTGAATTCTATAGTGAGGTCCACGTGGCAGTGATTGATTAGCAAAGGTATTGCTATCCTTGTCTATCATCCAACAAAACAGATAGCTCTATCTCTTTCTCGCTTTTCTCTGCTGCCAGATTGTTTTTTAACAATGTAGAATTAATCATCAATTAACAAAATATTTAATCTTGATTATGGAATCATTAAAAAAAATTTTTTTTTTGAAAGTATAATTGATTAGCATTTTAAACAAGTATGAACAGTTGATATTACAACAGATATATTATAACAGATTCGAAAACTGTAGAATTAATTGATCGAGCGAAGTGAGGTCTATGATTCAAGTCGACGGTTTGGCATTTCTCTTAATGTTTAAATGTTTGAATGTTTAGATGTTGCGCATTTACGGCGAAACGCGGTTATAGATTTTCATGAAATTTGACAGGTATGTTCCTTTTTTAATTGCGCGTCGTCGTATATACAAGGTTTTTGGAAATTTTGCATTTCAAGGTTAATATAGAAGGAAAAAGGAGCCTCCTTCATACGCCAATATTAGAGTAAAAATCAGACTATAGAATTATTCATCATAAATCAGCTGACAAGTGATTACACAGATGTGCGGAGAAGCCAGTCTATTGCTGTATTTCATAAGGTCTATAGTTTCAATCAGGTTCTTGTGGATGAGAATACATCGTGAGGTCTACTGTTCACAGAACTTATTGATTAAGAAAATATTCCCATCTTAATCATTAGGATTCATTGTGAAATATTATAAAAAAATATAATTTCTTGCTTGATAAAATATAATTGATTATTTTAAACCAGAATGAACAGTTAATATTACATCAATAAACCTGTATCAGCTACCCTCCATAGAAGGCATTGACAAGACAGAGGATTGGCAATGTTGTTCTGCTATCTTTCTCCACTGCCATTATAACGTGGACTTCATTATAGGTTTTATTTTAGTTCTCATATCTGAGCTAATCAGCAACATTCTGCTAAAAATAAAAATGCATTAGGCCTATAATCTGATTCCACAGCTATCATTAGTATGTGACTAATGCCTACGTGAGCTAGATTTTGATCTGAAGCCTTCATTGTCATGTTTTTTCTCCCATGGCATGATTTTTTGTAGAATATAATAATCAACAATATAATAACAATAGGTAGTGTAAAACCTGACAATGCAGATACGGCACATATTTCTCCTAGTTTTATTTGCTGTTGGTTTCCATGGCTAAAACAATAGGAGGACAGTTTATTACAGAGAGTAAAGAATGTAAATTACATTCTGTACTGTCTGGTTTACTCGAATCTTGTGCATAGTCACCTAAACTATAATAAAGCTAAGAACTGTCTTATACCCGCACGGGATAGGAAAATGTGTTTGACGCATCATCACGTCTGAACTACTGGACTGATTAACTAGAAATTTTGCATATAGATTCTTAATTCACCGAGGACAGTTATAGGCCTATTTCAATTCTTCAAGATTTCATTAATTCAAGTTTTCAGTTTGTCATGTTTTAAAATAGACCCTTGCGGAGCACGGGGTTTCTGCTAGTTTTTAAATGATTCAAAGTCCTACAATGTAAATAAAAAACTAATTTGAAACCGCTTCAAAAACAATATTTTCCTACAGATACCCTGAAAAGTGACCATTTCTGCACTGATTGCAGGCCACAAAGAATCACTTTTCCGCACTAGTGCGCAAAGTGAGTACTTTGCGTACTCCAGATTTGCAGCATGACAACGCAAAATAGTTAGTAGGTTATTATGGAGCACCAGTGCAGCAAAATCAAAATTAAGTTGGTAATTGTGACTGTGGGTCTAGCACGTTATAAGAGTCTTGAGGTGGTGGACAACAGTGGATGACAGCTGCCCCCCCCCCCACCATTCAAAACACACAACATACTACATTCTATTTAAAATAAATTAAGGATTTTATTAATAACAGCATCACAAACACAAACATTTGATGCATTTCAGGCAATTTCACCCATAATTACCCACTTTTCATATTCAATGGTAACTGTAGGAAAAATTTAATGTGAAATACGTGCGCAAAGTTCCTCTGCTGCACTCAACAAACCATTCCCTCGCCTACGGCTCGGGCGTAAACGTTTCTTTCGGAGCAGCAAATTGACACATTCTGCCATTCTCTGCCTGACTCATTACTTGCTTTATTTTCATTTATATTCACATACTTGTGTATGGTGGATCATCATAAAGTATGAATATACTTTGTACATGACTGAATAAATCGTCGAAATGAATCTTTCCCACAAAAATAATCTCTCATGCTTGTCGGATCATCAGTTTAGCCAGGTTCTAGTCTTCTTGTGATTGTACTGTGTACTGTAATATGGAAGCAAGACTATTATATTGAACGCGAATCGAGCTTGGCTCAATTTGGCATGCTCCTTTCTCTCCTACATATTTTTTTCTCTTCTTGTTAATGTCAGCGGGCTCAACGAATAAAGGAGACTGTGCCTTCCAAATGTCAGAAGGATGCTGACGAAACTCTGAGCTCTCCTTCTCACTCTCTCTACATAAATAAAGAAATCTCTCTCTCTCTCTCTCTTGTAAGATACATAAATAAATAAATCTAATCCATTATTGCCTCAACTTCACCCACATCACTTCTTGTAATGTTATAAAGTGAAAATGAAATATATTTATTCATTGTTGGTTATCCATCTTGTTTCCACTATTATTATTACTATTAAATTTTATAAAACTTAAAGTGAAAAAGCACTCACATTCTTTGATTGGCGACGTCCGTCGTCACAAAGTATAAAACTTTGAAGTTTTATAAAATTTAATAGTAATATTTATTCAATTCATCTCTCTCTCCCTCTCTCTATTAGTATCTATAGTTATTATATTACAAATTGCTTTTTTCATATCATATACAGTTCATAATTATTTTCTTAGTCTATATATGTAAATTCATCTATAATTTTGCTGTATTGTAGCTATTGTATGTAAATGTATAAGCCAGTATATATTGTAATCTACATAAATAAAGTACTCAATCAATCAATCAATCAATCTCTCTTGGTAGAGAGTCACTGGGAAGTATATTTTTAATACTATTTCCAAAGAATGGACATTGATATGTCCAAAGCTCCGCCAATTTATGTAGATGCATTACAATATTATCTTGTATAGTTATTCCAAATTGCTTTTTTCATATCAAATACAGTTCAATAATTATTTTCTTAGTCTATATTATGTAAATTCATCTATAATTTTGCTATATTGTAAGCTATTATATAAATGTATAAGCCAGTATTTATTGTAATCTACATAAATAAAGTACTCAATCAATCTCTTGGTAGAGAGTTACTGGGAAGGATATTTTTAATATTCTTTCCAAAGAATGGACATTGATATGACCAAAGCTCCGCCAATTTATGTAGATGCATTACAATATTTCTTGTACAGTTATTCCAAATTGCTTTTTTTCATATCATTATACAGTTCAATAATTATTATTTTCTTAGTTTATGCTATGTAAATTCATCTAAAACTTTGCTGTATTGTTAGCTATTGTATAAGTAGTGTATATGCCAGTATATATTGTAATCTACATAAATAAAGTACTCAATCAATCAATCTCTCTCTCTAGTTAAAATAAAGGTTAGAATGAAGACAGTCTATCTATCTATTTCTCATTGGACGAATTGAGTTGATCTGTGCTTAGCTGCTGAGTTTATGCTTTCTTGTCCAATACAGTGGACTACATAGAATTTTCAAATTAGAGATTTTATTGAGTTAGTATTTTATCAAAAAAATCCGGTGCGGCGCACTCACACAACTTACCTTGCCGTTATGAAAATTGATCAACTGACGCTAGTGTTCCCGCGCATCTCAAGTCTACTATTCAAAGATTTGAGCCAGCTGGTGACAGGGCAATAACGCTGGAGACACACATGAAGTCTGCTGTCTCTTCATAGTGAATGATTTAATAGAATCAACAATAATTTGCAATTGAATAATCACATTTTCTCGAATTTAAAGCTTATTTTCAATTTTAGGTGAAAATGTTACTGAACATTAATTGTAGAGATTTTCATGCTCAATCTACTCCACTTGATTTTTTTTGTTTCAATTGTATCTGAAGCCTGATAATTGGGAATCTATCTGCATTGATGGGGCGGAGCTCCTGAAATTTTTACAGATATGGACTTGTGGCAGTTGATAGAGCTTATCGATGACTATTTTAGGTATGAATTTGATCAAAATCGTTGGAGCCGTTTCCGAGAAAATCACGAAAAACCCTGTTTTGACAACATTTTCGCCGTTTTAGCCGCCATCTTGAATTGCATTTGATCGAAATTGTTCGTGTCGGATCCTTATAGTGGAAGGACCTTAAGTTCCAAATTTCAAGTCATTCCGTTAATTGGGAGATGAGATATCGTGTACACAGACGCACATACACTCATACACACACACACACATACACACACACACATACAGACCAATACCCAAAAACCAGTTTTTTGGACTCAGGGGACCTTGAAACGTATAGAAATTTAGAAATTGGGGTACCTTAATTTTTTTCGGAAAGCAATACTTTCCTTACCTATGGTAATAGGGCAAGGAAAGTAAAAACTGAGCTAGGATCCAAATTAGGCCTATCGTCTTTGATTACAATAGAGGTTTTATAAAGAAAGTATAGGATCAAAGTAGGATGGATTTGTTAAACTAGAGATTTTCTTGAATAGTATTTTTTTTTAAACTGAGCTAGGATCCAAATTAGGACTGGCAAGTCTATCACTATTTCGATAACAATTAGAGGTTTTATAGAGAAACTCTGGGATAAAGAAGGTTTCCAACATACAAGCTTGTTTCATTCAAAACAGTGGTTTTCTACCAATTTTACCTTATTTATGAGCTGATATCTATCTAGAGATTTTGTGGTACATGTCTATTGTATAGTAATGAATCTGTTACTACTAATTTTTGCTTATTATTGGGGTTGTAGGAAACCCCTTGCTGGATTATTTAGAAAATTTCCAACTGTTATGTTTCCTGGTGATAATTAGATGTTATGTAGTGTTAACCTTCCGGCAGTCGCGCTGTTGCAAAAAGTACAACAGTGTCAGTTTTTTTGCTGTACAAAAATATTGAATGGGGTGGTGCCAGTGAATGAGTCATCTATGCATTCCAAAACTTTCCCCCATCACTCCACTGAGTTGCAGTATCAACCGAGCAATGGTTCAGTCTTTAGGTGCCGTTTAGTCGCACTGTGCATAAGATAGGGCAAAGACTGTATACGGGGACTGTAAACGAACCAATAACACAGAATTGATGGCTTTGCTTGATGTACCTTATTGGGCTATGAAATGGTAATCAACCAAATGTTCATAGGCGTAAAATAATCCAAGAAGATGGAGAAAGTAATTATACAATTAATTAATAATTATGTTTTGACAGTAAACAGAGTACATAACACTTGGAAAATTGGATGTTGTACAAAATACAACACGCGACTGCTCGTGCGATTGAGTTGGGCGCGACTACCAGAAGGTTAAATTCCCTAGTGTTGTTCACTTGATCTACATTTATTGGGGAAAATTTTCTTGTGTTAATGGTGTGAAATCCAGAGTTTTACTAATTTCTGAGAGGTACTGCTTCTATGGACTAGGAAGGCAGTCACCTCCAATCTTCAGTCTTCCAAGCGCTTGTGCTCACATCGGCAACATTGCTCAGCTGAGAGCTCTCTCTCTCACTCCTCTCCTCTCCCAGTCACTTGGTAGGTTATCTCTCTCCTAGTCACTCCTCTCTCACACACAATCATTCTCACTATCCTCTCTCTCTCTTGTTTGATAACGGCTGTACGGCTGCTCCTTTGCTATTGTTCTGATCGTTTACCTTTCTTTCGTTTCCTTCACCCTAGCTTTTCGCCTAGAAGGCCTTGACGTCATCGGTTCATTGCAGTGCTGTTCTCAATCGTGCTGTTCTCAATATTCCTTGTTGGATTGTCTGTTTGGTTGGCTCTTGGCTTCCTTCCTGCATGAATGCACTTCAACGCATGCAATGCTACATCTTGACCAACAAGTGGTTCGCAGAGTAGAACCGTACAATAAACAATGTATAGGTTTACTCTGGCAGATCGTTACATGACCTTACTTCGTTTGTAAACATTGTACACTCTGGTGTCTTGGGTATTGAGTGTATTCTTTGCATCTACAAGGCCTCTTAGATCAGTGATAACCTACCAAAAAATGAAACTAAGAAATTATTGTATACTAGCAGGTAACCCGTGCTCCGCAAGGGTCCATTTTGAAACTTGACAAACTGAAAACTTGACTGAGTGGAATATTGTCGAGTTTGAAGTTGGCATAGAACCATCCTCAGAAACACTTATTGAAATGGGCTGCTTTTAAATTAATAAAACAAAATAAAACTTGTAGCACCCTTTATTTATTAAAAAACTTAAAATTTTAAGTTTTTTAATAAATAAAGGGTGCTACAAGTTTTATTTTGTTATATTAACCATCCTCAGTTAATTAAGAAACTGTATGCAAAATTTAAAGTTGAATTCAGTCCAGTAGTTTAGACGTGATGATGCGTCAAACATAATTTTCATATCCCGTATGTGTATAAGCCAGTTCTTTCCTTTATTATAGTATAGATAAATTCTTGAGTTACAATAAAGTGATATAACTCAAATATTGTTCAGAAACCTTCCTCAACTTGATGTCAACCTGACAAAATTGGACTGGCCAAGAATTTTGGACTGGCTCTAGAATTTAGTTACCAATTTTAACCATCTGTTTCGAAGAGGTAGTCTCTCTAGATCAATGTATCTAGAATACGTATTCTATGTACCTTGCTCTAGATTATAGTTTTATATTAACATAGTTATGAATTCATGTCCCATGAATTTAATTTCAATATTAAGTCTGAAAATCTAGAAGCAAAATTGAAATTCGGGCTTCGAGGTTGCACGAGATTGATATTTTTATCATGGTTCTATGTGCAAAATTGAAAAATTGCATGTTCTATGGTTCTATGTGCAAAATTTGAAGATCTAAGTCCTTCCCTTTTTTCCGGTATGCAATCCACAAGTTGGCGAACAAACACAACCCTACTCTCTCTCTCTTATTATAGATGTTTATTGGCAATAAAAGATCTTATTTGGAAAAATGAACATTCTAGTAAAGTCTTACTGAATCCACATACGGTACGCCGACAAGTAAAATATAGTATAGCTTAATAAAAGTGGCGACGTTTGGGTGTGATTTTAATAGCATCTACCGTCGAATGTCTCGTTCTAATTCCTTTTGTTTGTTTGGCGATTGTGTGCATTGCAATTTGGCGAAGCAGTGAAAGTGAAGGGTGTGTAGAGTGTAGAACATAATCATTTCAATTCGATGGGTGCGCAACACAAGTGTTAAAAAATATAAACGCAACAAGTAGAAAAAATTAAATTGCTTGAATAAAGAGCAGACGGTTCATAACTTCTCTGAAAAGTAGACTTTTACTTAGAGCCTGAAATATAATTAATTTCCCACCATATAATAATCTTCACCAATTCCGTATATTTTTACTTTCCTTGCCCTATTACCATAGGTAAGGAAAGTATTGCTTTCCGAAAAAAATTAAGATACCCCAATTTCTAAATTTCTATACGTTTCAAGGTCCCCTGAGTCCAAAAAAGTGGTTTTTGGGTATTGGTCTGTATGTGTGTGTGTATGAGTGTATGTGCGTCTGTGTACACGATATCTCATCTCCCAATTAACGGAATGACTTGAAATTTGGAACGTAAGGTCCTTACAATATAAGGATCCGACACGAACAATTTCGATCAAATGCGATTCAAGATGGCGGCTAAAATGGCGAAAATGTTGTCAAAAACAGGGTTTTTCGCGATTTTCTCGAAAACGGCTCCAACGATTTTGATTAAAGTTATACCTAAAATAGTCATCAATAGGCTCTATCAACTGCCACAAGTCACATATCTGTAAAAATTTCAGGAGCTCCACCTCCATCTATGCAAAGTTTGATTTTAGATTCTCAATTATCAGGCTACAGATACAAATTAAACAAAAAAGTGGAAAAGATTGAGCATAAGAATCTCTACAATTAATGTCCAGTAACATTTTCACCTAGAATTAAAAATAAGACCGAAATTCGAGAAAATGTGATTATCCAATTGCAAACTGTTGGTAACTGTTGATTCTATTACATGATTCACTATGAAGAGATAGCAGACCTTAGCGTTATTGCCCTGTCACCAGCTGGCTCATATCTTTGAATAGTAGACTTGAGATGCGCGGTAACACTAGCGTCACGTGATCAATTTTCATAACGGCAAGGAAAGTTGTGTGAGTGCGCCACACCAGATTTTTTACTGCTGGCTCCAACCAGCAGATTGAAAGATTCAAGTGTCTTACCGTATTGATACAGATCTTACAGTTTTGTTGTGTATCATACAAATGATACATACTAGTAGTTCTGTGAACTGTAGACCTCGCGCAGTTTATAAACCACAGTCTCCTCTAATACTGTCCATCAGAGTAAATCCTGTCCTGTCCTGTCGTGTCGGCGAGATATCGGTGTATAAACGACTAATGGATGTTTGGGTTGTTGTATCGACAATGCTAATAATTTGATGTAAACAGCTATGCTACTATCATCAAAAGCTTACCGAGTTGAAAGCAGAGAAAAGTCGGGATAAAATACTGTGCTACTTCAAGTTATCAATTGCATGCCTCACTGCATGTAAATTAATAGTCCACACAACAGTTGTTTTTTAACTAAGTTACATTGATATATTGAATTGCATGCAATTTATAATCCTCTCGACAGCTGATTTATGATGAATAATTCTATAGTCTGATTTTTACTCTAATATCTGCCTATGAAGGAGGCTCCTTTTCCTTTTATATTGTTCTTGAAATGCAAAATTTCAAAAAACCGCGTATATACGTCGACGCGCAATTTGAAAAGGAACATACCTGTCAAATTTCATGAAAATCTATTAACGCGTTAGTTTCGCCGTAAATGCGCAACATATAAACATAAAGAGAAATGCAAAACCGTCGACTTGAATCTTAGACCTCACTTCGCTCGGTCAACAATGTTGTGTATCATAGACTGTGCTGCAACAATGTTATCTAAATTTAGGAAAGAAATAGTGCATGTAGTATCCTTGGTTTTTCTCTCTCGGTCAGTGCTCGGTTTCTTGAAAAAATAATAAATAAACATTAAGCATCTAACTGAGCTAATCTTAAGAACAAAGATTGAAAAATTCAAGTGCCTTAACGTATTAAAACAGATCTGTGCGAATAGTTGTGTACCTAAAGGTGCGTACAGATTTACGCGCCGCGAACATGAGCAATTCACTTTTAATCAGCTGACTATATCCGTATTTCTACAGAAGCGGTAAGATACAGTTATAAATAGCTTGGCATCAGCTGATTAAAAGTGAATTATTGCTCATGTTCGCGGCGCGTAAATCTGTACGCACCTAAAGACTGCTGGATGTCCTATAGTGACTTCCACATTGTAATGGGAGTATTTGATTAACATTGCTGTTGCTATCCTTGTCTGTCATTCCACAAAGCAGATAGCGCTATCGCTACCGTTTCTGGCTCCTCAACGTTGACTGATCGCTTTTTAACAATGTAGACACATAAGTAGCAAAATATCTAATCTCAATTATTGTAAAAATTCATTATTCAATCATTGAAAAATAAATATGTTCTCGACGAATAAAATACTAGTAGTTCTGTGAACAGTAGACCTCACGCAGTATTCTCATCCACAAGTACCTGATTGAAACTATAAACCTTATGGAAATACAGCAATAGACTGGCTTCTCCACACATCTGTGTAATCACTTGTCAGCTGATTTATGATGAATAATTCTATATTCTATTCTGATTTTTACTCCAATATTGGCGTATGAAGGAGGCTCCTTTTTCCTTTTATATTATCCTTGAAATGCAAAATTTCCAAAAACCTTGTATATACGTCGACGCGCAATTAAAAAAGGAACATACCTGTCAAATTTCATGAAAATCTATTACCGTGTTTCGCCGTAAATGCGCAACATATAAACACTTAAACATTCAAACATTTAAACATTAAGAGAAATGCCAAACCGTCGACTTGAATCTTAGACCTTACTTCGCTCGGTCAAAAATATAATTGATTATTTTAAACAAGAATGAACAGTTAATATTACATCAGATAACGGTATCAGCTATCCTTTCAGAAGGCTGTGGCAAGACAGAGAATCGGCAACGCTGTTCTCCTATCTTTCTCCACTGCCATTATAACATGAACCTCACTATAGTTGTCGGTGAAGCGTGATTATTGTGACGTGATTGGGGTCATACCCTGTGGTCATCACGCTCGAGTCCTGTCATGTCACTTTTTTGACGTTTTCATGCCTTGCGGAAAAGTTTTGCCAGTTCTCAAATACATCGGTTATGTATTATCCTTCAAACTACAAGAGTTTATTTCATGGGTGTTTTTCTATTCAATATAAACTATACATTACATTTTTTGACTTCTCTGTGAATGCTTCCTCGTTCAGTACACAATAATTTATACAATTTTTCATTCAGATTTTATCCGCTTCAGAAGTGAGATTATATGAATGCAAGACATTTTCGGTATACAATCATGCAATGTTTGTTTTTATTCCGCCTTGGTAAGCGCTGTTAATCAAGTCAAGGAAAGGTTATAGAGGGAAATGTTTGGAAGACAATTTTTGAACCCACAGTTCTGTTTAGGGTAGTAAGGAGGTAAACATATCAAAATCCCCACCCCTACCCACGTTTGCCTTCACTTTTTTTTCTATTTTCGCTCTTATAACTTTTCAAAAATCGATGGGAAAAATCTAAAATTTGTCTTGCAAACTTTTCCTTCTATACCCTCTTTTGAGCATTCATTTCCTGGACTATTCATTTATCATTGAGTATATAGATGGTGCAGCTTGTGGTTGTTTCCAAATTTCCGGCTTGATATTTTCTTTTCGACTCCATATTTTTAAACCATCAAGTGTTTTTTCATCTTTCTCACAATATTACTGAATTCGAAATTGTTATCACTTTTCAATATTATTCTCAGGGAATATTCTCGGACCTGAAATGTGAAGTGCGTGACATACGCATAACAATAGGCTAAATAAACAGAGCTTATGTACAAGCGCACAAGCTTAAATCTGTGACTTAATTTTTGGACTTTGTTACCATTAGAATTTGAAAGAGGAATAGTACAAACTAAGCATAGTTTTCCTCTCTCAGATTAAATATTTTATTATAGATAATTGTAATAATCTAATCGTATTGATAAATAAAGATTTGATTGAGTGGTTCAGTTAGAAAAAATGAATTCAGTCAGAATCTTTCCATCTTCCTGGATTAAAATTGTAACTGGATTGGGTTGAAAGATATTGTGTTTTACTACTTTCTTATTGCTAATTAATTTTACTCATTGATAATTGACCGAACGTAGTGTGATTCTCTCGGATTTTCTTTTGTCTGTCTGTATGTAACGCGATTACGGCCAAACGCGTTGATAGAATTCTATGAGATTTGGCAGGAATATTCCTTTTTCAACTGCACGTCGATGTATACACAAGGTTTTTGAAATTTGGCATTTGAATGATAATATGAAAAGAAAAGGAATTCCTCCATACTCTGATATCACTAAGTACAGTATATCATCTACTTTGAAAATAGGATCAATCAGACTATAGAATTATTCATAATCAATCAGATGACAAGTGGATTATTTATTGCATGCATTACACAGATGTCTGGCCGTGTTTATTTCTATGAGGTAAGGTTTCAATATTTTTCATGATGCGTGCCCATCTGTATCAATATTCTCACATTTGAAAAACAAATTTAATAGGTGATTGAAAATAAAATAAAAAATCTGGTGTGGCGCACTCACACAACTTTCCTTGCCGTTATGAAAATTGATCACCTGACGCTAGTGTTCCCGCGCATCTCAAGTTTACTATTCTATGATCTGAGCCAGCTGGTAACAGGACAATAACGCTGGAGACATACGAGGTCTGCTATCTCTTCATAGTGAATGATTTAATAGAATCAACAGGTTGCCAAAAGTTTGCAATTGAATAATCACATTTTCTCGAATTTCGAGCTTATTTTCAATTTAAGGTGGGAATGTTACTAAACATTAATTGTAGAGATTTTCATACTCAATCTTTTCCACTTGGAATTTTTCGTTTAAATCGTATATGAAGCCTGATAATTGATAATCTTAAATCGAACTTTGCATAGATAGGGCGGAGCTCCTGAATTTTTTTCGAACTATTCAAAGATTTGAGCCAGCTGGTGACAGGGCAATAACGCTGGAGACGCACATGAGGTCTGCTATCTCCTCATAGTGAATGATTTAATAAAATCAACAATAATTTGCAATTGAATAATCACATTTTCTCGAATTTAAAGCTTATTTTCAATTTTAGGTGCAAATGTTACTGAACATTAATTGTAGAGATTTTCATGCTCAATCTACTCCACTTGATTTTTTTTTGTTTTAATCATATCTGAAGCCTGATAATTGGGAATCTATCTGCATTGATGGGGCGGAGCTCCTGAAATTTTTACAGATATGGGACTTGTGGCAGTTGATAGAGCTTATCGATGACTACTTTAGGTATGAATTTGATCAAAATCGTTGGAGCCGTTTCCGAGAAAATCACGGAAAACCCTGTTTTTGACAACATTTTCGCCATTTTAGCCGCCATCTTGAATTGCATTTGATCGAAATTGTTCGTGTCGGATCCTTATAGTGAAAGGACCTTAAGTTCCAAATTTCAAGTCATTCTGTTAATTGGGAGATGAGATATCGTGTACACAGACGCACATACAATCATACACACACACACACACACACACACACACACACACACACATACAGACCAATCCCCAAAAACCAGGTTTTTGGACTCAGGGGACCTTGAAACGTATAGAAATTTAGAAATTGGGGTACCTTAATTTTTTCGGAAAGCAATACTTTCCTTACCTATGGTAATAGGGCAAGGAAAGTAAAAATGTTTAAATGAACTAAATAATGCTAAAGAAATTATAATATTCTTGTTGAAAATAATTAATTTTAAAATAGTTGAGAAATGTTTTTATCAGATGGAAATATTATCACGGAATTGGATAAATTATGATATGGGATAAAAATTCAAACGTGAACTGAGTTTATTAACATGAGTTTTTGTTCTTGGAGAAAACAAAGAACATTTTTTAAGAGTAAATTATGATTCAACTGTGAATTGTGATTCAACTGAATCAACTAGAACAGGTGACATCGGATACTCTTATGGATGAGAAAACTGCGTGAGGTCTACTGTTCACAGAACTACTAGTAATTATTGATAATTCTACTTATCAATTTGAGCTTTTAGTGAGTGTCAAAAATCCTTACAATGGTCCATGGAATGGCCGATCAAATGAACCCGGAACTGGAAGCTATATAGTGTAAGGGAGAAAAATAATTATTGTTTGATCTATATTTATAAATTTTGTTTACAACGACTTAGAGCCTCACCATTAGATATCAAGATATGACATCTATAACGTAGACCTATTTCAGGCCTTGCTAGACATTAGCATAGACTAAATAAACAAAAATCAAACAGGTGACATTAGGTAGACAATATTAGTGGATCGTTATTTTTGATGACTACTCTAATTTCAAGATTACTATCTATAACAAACTGAGTATTGCGTTATGACTGTCTATTATAACCTTGGACTATTTAGGCAGCCTTGTAACTTTCATGGTTTGTATGTTCGGTCTTTCATTGGGCTTCGGTTTCAAGATGGTTTCTTGTCAACAAAGCAATCAGATTCTTAGTGATTCTTTTTCGTGGTATTATCTATAATACGACAAGGAAAGAACTGGCTTATACACGTATACGGGATAGGAAATTTATTTATTTATTTATTTATTAGAACAGTCACAAACACGATATTTGGAAAGAGACACAGGCAATTGCCCAAAACTTCTTCAATTCCTTGATTTTGGCACATAAATAGTCCAAAGTGAGGTTAAGTTTGAAATTTCTGTTTTCACCAAAGATTAACACTCAGAGAATACGTATTCGAGATATGACTGATGAGTTTTGAATTTCGAAGGGTTGATAAGAGCCGGAAATAACACTAAACAATCCGAAAGTTTCAATAATATTGAAATAAACTTGAAAATTTTGAGCAGAAAAATTAAAACTACTATCACTGCAACTATCAGCTGATTTTTTAAATTCACGAATGACTCATCATCACGTCTGAACCACTCAACTGATTAACTTGAAATTTTGCAGTATAGATTCTTAATTTACCGAGAATTGTTATAGGTTTTTTTAAGATTTCTCCAGGTCAAGTTTTCAGTTTGTCAAGTTTTAAAATATTAATATAACTAGCCGTCAGGCTCGCTTCGCTCGCCATATCCGTCTAGCCAGGGGGCGTCCAAGAATGAGATCAGCAGGCTCGCTTCGCTCGCCTGCATTTTTCATTATTTGGGCATTTTTCGTTAGGACGATCCAGTCGGGGATCCAGACTAAACGTCTGGCTAACGGATATGGCGAGCGAAGCGAGCCTGACTGCTAGTAATATAATATTTCCAGGATTGAAGTAGCAGTGCCCAATCAATTTTTTCGCGATAAATGCATTAAATCTTCAACTTGGTGCCAACCTAACAAAGTCAACCAACTTAATGCCAACCTGACAAAATTATTAATTTAGTTGCCAGTTAACAACTGTTTCGAAGATGTACTCTATCTAGATTATAGTTCTATAGTAACATATGATATGGAAATTTCAATTATAGTTAAGAGATTGGGAGAAGAAGAATATATATGCTAAAGACGAATTTAAACCCTTAAAAACAACCCTTAGAGTTAGAATATTGCCAAAAGATTTCTTAGTGCGCCTCTAAAGGGCAACTGAACATACCTACCAAATTTGAACGTTTTTGGTCCGGTAGATTTTAGTTATGTGAGTGAGTGAGTGAGTCAGTCAGTCAGTGAGTGAGTGCCATTTCGCTTTTATATATATATAGATTATATAGTTTCATCCGTATTATAATTCTCTGATTGAGAATCAAACCAACCAAACCCCCTTCTTATTCTTCTTCTTCTTCTACAACAACTAGTAAATCAAAATTTTCACCTGTATACTCCGAAACGTTTCAAGAAAGTAAACTTTCTCTATTGAGAAGCAAGGCAGAGAATCGACAACGCTGCTCTCCTATCTTTCTTCACTGTGGACCATAATAAACGTAGACCTCACTTTTTAGTGAAAAGCAACATGGATATTGTGATATAGGGTAGGAAGGGGAGGGGGGGGGACTTTGACTGCACCAGCATAAGAAAGAGAGAAAAAGAGAAAGAAGACTATGAATGAAGCTTCTCAGGGTGTTGACCTCTCTATCTTTCATCATGCTCTACGCTTGTCTTGCTAAGAGCTATTGTATTGTATTTTTCCATATACTTGTTGGGTGAAATCATGCACATCTTGTCTTTTCATTGTTCCTACCATGGCCATCTATAGTGTAACTTAACAATTGCCATCTAGAACTATTGACCATGTTTCTACCAGACGATTACCTGTTAAGCTATATTAGAATTTTGTAAAATAAAGTTTTAGTTTGCATCACTGTATATAATATATATTTGGCAACAGAGATCAGTTGCCAGATCGTCTTTTAACAATGTAGAATAATAATTAACAAAATTTTTCATCTTAATTATGGAAATTCATTATGAAATTATCGAAAAATATAGTCTAATTTCTTGCTTGATAAAATATGATTGACTAGCCGTCAGGCTCGCTTCGCTCGCCATATCCGTCTAGCCAGGGGGCTCCGCCCCCTGGACCCCGACTGGATCGTCCAAAATGAGATCAGCAGGCTCGCTTCGCTCGCCTGCATGTAGACCCAACTTAATGCCAACCTGACAAAATTTTTAATTTAGTTACCAGAACAACTGTTTCGAAGAGGTACTCTCTCTAGATTATAGTTCTATATTAACATAATGGTATGCACATTTCAATTATATTTTAAGATATTGGAATAAGAAGAATATACATGCTAAAAGACGAGCTTTAAACCCTTAAAAACCACCCTTAGAGTTGAATATCGCCAAAAGATTTCTTAGTGCGCCTCTAAAGGGCCAACTGAACATACCTACCAAATTGAACTTTTTTGGTCCGGTAGATTTTTAGTTCTGCGAGTGAGTGAGTGAATCAGTCAGTCAGTCAATCAGTGAGTGAGTGCCATTTCGCTTTTATTTATATATATATATATTATATATATATATATATATAATATATATATATATATATAAAAGCGAAATGGCACTATATTTTATATATATATATAAAATATAATTGATAATTTTAAACGAGAATGAACAGTTAATATTACATCAATAAACCGGTATCAGTTAGGCTACCCTCTATAAGAGGCATTGACAAGACAGAGGATCGGCAACGTTGTTCTCCTATCTTTCTCCACTGCCATTATAACGTGGACCTCACTATAGAACAAGATATTCTTCCATATACCGTGGTTTACATCACCTCAAACTTGAGAAAACCCATTAGTCAGTTTACTCACATCTTCCTACAAAATTTACATCTGAAGTAGGGATGGGTATCGAAAGACAAAACATCGATGTTTTGAACATCGATGTTTTTTTCACCTTAACATCGATAAGTGAAAAACATCGAACAGTAAACATCGATGTTTGATATTGAAACATCGATGTATCGATACCAATCCCTAATCTGAAGAGTCTTGAACTGTTCGGACATTTAATAATTCAAATATACTTCTTTAAAGTTCCATATCTTCTTAAAATGTATGAATTCATGGCCACTTTTTTTAATAGAATTATAGTACCTTTTTTTGAAATTGATAATTAATAGATTGAAAATACAAGTTTCTCACTTTTTGATAGGAGCACTGTATCAGAAGAGTTTTTATAATAGTATATTTCGCACCTAGGGCCGAAAATAAACAATATATATGAGAATAATTGTTTATTAAGCACTTCCAAAAGCAAAAGTGGAAGGTCATAGCTCTAGCAAGTCTGAGGTGATCTGAATATCAGGAAATTGCCCAAGTATTTTTATTTTTATTCTGATTTGCCTAAATAACCTAAAAGATTATTTTTTAATGTGGGAGGTTGAGTTATACTTTTTTATTCTTTCAAATGACAATAAGATGATATTATTATAATTCTTTTGATTCTTGAATAATAAACACAAATAATGAAAAGTTTTTTGCTCAGCTTTTAGAACACTTGAAATATTGGCCAATCTGAATGTCAACGTCAACAACGCTTGTTGTCGTCGACTGCGGAAGTTTAGGTTAGAAGTTCTATCCTACTCTGAAAATCGAATTTGAATAGTTTATAATATATATCTTATCTGTATTTTATTCATCCAAATAGATGATAGTATCTTATTGCAGAATACTTATTCAATTCTAAAAGCATAAACTGATTCCGTTTCATAAACCATTTTGTAAACACGTTCACATCAAATTCAGAATCAGCTGACTTCAAGGTTATTTTACAGCCCTAGGGCCGTAAAACTTTTACCGGCCTGGTCAGAAAACAATCATTTTCGGCCTCCATATGACGCACGAAAACCAGCTCATTACATCCAAGTGGGGCGAAAACTAATATTCCATGAATTAGAAAGTGTTTTACATACGGATATGAATTGCATATCCACTCAATCTTGTACCGGCACACAAAAGATGGTGAAAGCAACAATTATGAACAAAGAATGATAAGAAAAAATCGATTGGTCTTCATAGAAACGGAAAGCCGTAAAACGTTTGTCTCACGTTTAAGTGACAGACTTGAGGACAATGTCGATAAGATAGGAAGGTTTTTTGTCGAGATATTTTTTTTAATATCATGCAGAATTCGTGAAACTCAAACTTTCTTAGGTTCTCAATTTATTTTTAGGACGACTGAAATTATTGAAACACAAAAATTTATCAAGTACTCTTTTTTATTTAATCAAAATACTACTAGTTTAATTTTTTTTATTTTTGAAAGATTCACACTTAAAAATGGCTTTTGTAGAGTTGAAACTATAGTGAGGTCCACGTTATAATGGCAGTATTTGATTATCAATCAATGGTATTGCTATCCTTGTCTATCATTGAACAAAGCGGATAGGGCTATCTCTTTCTCTCTTTTGCCCTGTAAAAAAGTAAATTCGTATGGCTTTTGTTGGTGGGGAGTCCCTTGCGGGAAGGTCCCACCGCCTGAATATATAATTTAAGCCGTCAATGGGCCTTACGACTGTCATACTTCAGCCGGGACCGACAGTTTAACGTGCCCATCCGATAACACGGGAGTGATCTTTTGCCCTGTAGATAGATCGTCTTTCAACAATGTAGAATTAATATTTAAATAACAAAATATTTCATCCTTATTATGAAAATTCATTGAAAAATATAATTTTTTGCTTAATAAAATATAATTGATTATTTTTAACGACAATGAACAGTTAATATTATATCAATCAGCTACCGTCTATAGAAGGCATTGACAAGACAGAGGATCGGCAACGTTGTTCTCCTATCTTTCTCCACTGTCATTAAAACGTGGACCTCACTATAGTTTCAATTTTTCAAGAACTATTTTTAGAAGATTCACACTTGAAAGTGGATTCTGTAGAGTTGAAACTAGTAAAGTCTCTAGAGAGTTGGTTAGAACAAGACTAGATCTATTTGAAATTATTTCTCATTGAATACAATATTTACAAATTATGTCAATGCTAAAATTAAAATTGTTATTCATATCCATAATTACATTATGGAGTTGTTCCTTGAACATCCATTAATTACATAACAATATTTACCAACATCTCAAGCTAAAACAATTTTACTAGGTCTTGCTGTCATTTTGTTCTTCTTTCAACTAACTCCAACCGTCTAGTCAATTTCAAAATAAAATTTTTGACTGAGCGAGGTGAGGTCTAAGATTCAAGTCGACGGTTTGGCATTTCTCTTAATGTTTAAATGTTTATATGTTGCGCATTTACGGCGAAACGCGGTAATAGATTTTCATGAAATTTGACAGGTATGTTCCTTTTTAAATTGCGCGTCGACGTATATACAAGGTTTTTGGAAATTTTGCATTTCAAGGATAATATAAAAGGAAAAAGGAGCCTCCTTCATACGCCAATATCGGAGTAAAAATCAGACTATAGAATTATTCATCATAAATCAGCTGTTTAGTGGACTACAATACTACCCGTTCAAAAGCATCGAACATCTTGAAAATGTATTTTTCCATCAACGTTAGTAGACAGTTGATTATAATACTACCCGTCCAAAAACATCGAATATCTTGAAAATGTATCTTTCCATCAACGTTGTAGACAGTTGCAGCCAGACCTGATAACAGCGCTCACACTCACATTCCGGGATGACACGTCACGGTACGATAGGACAGAAAGCTCTATGTTTATTTAGGATTTTTTCTAGACATTTTAAATTGATAAATTATTTATTAATTTTTGAGAAAACATAACAACAGGTCAATGTAACTTACTGAGCGCGACGTCTACTGTTCACAGAACTACTAGTATCTATTCAGTGAGTCGCATAAAAAAGACAAGCTACGCAAAATTGAATCGTCACAATCAATAATAGAACTCAGAACATAATAGTGCAAGGAGGAGACGTCAAAAACAACACTGTCTCTAGGAGCACCTCGTGGAAGAAACCACTACTTTTGTGGCACTCTGTATTATACACTTGGCAGTATTTTGAAGTTGGAACAGTAAGGCTGTGCAAAGGCTGAAAATAAACTTTCTACTGGTGATATTTTCCAAGTTTTCGATTTGTACAGGGTGATTCATAATTATGGTAAAATAATTTAATACGTTATAAAAATAATAATTATACGTGATATAAATACGTGATAATAATAATAAATACGAGGTAAAAATAAGAAAAACCCAGCTACAACCTATGAGTTATTAGTCTCTCCTCATAAAACAGCAAATTTTTATGGTGTAATGTACTACATAAGAATACATTTTATTCAACTTTTATTTGAATTTAGTTTACAAAGCTACATAATTCTTTTCAGAATTAAATTCTCTACAATTTTTATTGCGAAAAATTATTTGTTTACTGGTCATTAAAGAAATTTATTGGGCATCAAACGTAGAAGTCTGTGTTTTTCTACTTGAATGTTTTGCATATTTCAACTTTTTCTCAAAAACTACTCACACTACAGCTTCCAGACTAGTTTTATTCAATTTTTCAGATATTTTTCCAAATGAATCCAGCATAAGTTTTTCAAAAACTAGTCCCAAAACAATTCAGCATCGGTGTATTTCACCAGAGGAACTGAATTCCGGGCGAAATCTTTCACCCTGTATAGCTCGCTAATGAAGCGTTTATGGATATATGTTTAAATGAACTTTTTTCTTATTTTTACCTCTACTATCACGTATTAATTATTTTACCATAATTATGAATCACTCTGTATATCATCAAGCTATCAAAATGAAAAAGTTTTCTCAGGAAAACATTTTTTTTCCGATCATTACTTTTAGAGATATGAGCGACTGAAGTTTTAATTTTTGGAACAGAACATTTCAAATTCGGTAAGAGATAATCCATGAGATTTAGAGGATAGATTCTTCATGGTATTGCTGATCTAGTAAAACAAGTATTTTCTGAAAATATCAATTTTTGGAAAAGTTATTCAATTTACCAAAAATAACTTAACTAAAAGTTGTTTTTGGTTATTTTTAGTAAATTGAATAACTATCTTAGAAATTTTTATTTTCAGAAAATTCTTGTTTTACTGGATCAACAATACCATGAAGAATCTATCCTCTAAATCTCATGGATTTATATCGTACCGAATTTGAAATGTTATGTCCCAAAAATTTAAACTTTAGGCGCTCATATCTCAAAAAGTAATGATCATAAAAAAATGTTTTCCTGAGAAAACTTTTTTCATTTTGATAGTTTGATGATATACAAATCAAAAAACTTTGAAAAATATCACGAGTAAAAAGTTTATTTTTAGCCTTTGCACAGCCGTAATCTCTCCCGATCAGTCGATCATTGTGATCAAATATTATGGTTGCTATATGCATCGACATCCATCAATTTTATGCATTGATAAGATTTGAATCTTTGAGAGGATCCACCCTCCATTGTTTAAAATCAACTGTATAAATTTGTCAGCCGGGAAGGAAGAAGTCATCTTGCTCCGCCATAGAGAAAAGATAGCATACGATTTTTATGCTATATTTTCTGTATGACTTGTCCCACGTCTTTGCTATAGTGAGGTCCACGTTATAATGGCAGTGGAGAAAGATAGGAGAACAACGTTGCCGAAACTCTGTCTCGTCAATGCCTTCTATAGACGGTAGCTGATTGATGTAATATTAACTGTTCATTCTCGTTTAAAGTAATCAATTATATCCTATTATATTAAGCGAGCAATTCTGTATATATCTGGTTATTTATGTTTTACGGATCTCGAAAACTGCTTCAACGATTTTCACGAAATTTGGAACATAGTAGGTTTATGATATAAAGATTCGATTGCTCTAGGTCTCATCCTTGGGAAAACTCGCTGAACGACATTAAAAGGATAATTCATCCTTGCAAAACAGATGATAATTTCGTCGTCTCTCGATAACAGAAGATGCGTGTGCCTGTAAGGGAGAGAGACAGAATTATTATTTCCAGCTGTGTAATCATAATCAATCAGCGAGAAATTTTATCCAGCTAGACAACTTAATCGATTTGATCAACATAATCTGATTTGTTGACATGACATGATAATCCTCCTAAACTAGAGTATATCATAATTTTCAAAGTTGGTCATCATTTGACAATTTCAAGTGATTAGTGAGTGCTATTTGTTATTCAATTTGGTTTGTATATAATATAAATAATTTTTTTTTGTTTTCAAATGTTTGAACAGAAAGTTGAACCTGAATTCAAGTGTATGGAATATAACATACTTTCTGGACTATTTATAATGTATAAATCAAAATTCCGGAAATAAACTGTTTTGGGCTGTGCTGTTAGTAGTACTTCCCCAATCATTTTAAAGAATTTTGTTTGTTTTATCAAAAGTCAATAAATGAATAACGAGCGAAGCTCGGTCCCCCGATATTATCTTATATTTTTTATTAATTATATTTTTCAATAATTTCATTATGAATTTTCATAATTAAGATTGAATATTTTGTTAATTAATGATTAATTCTACATTGTTGAAAGACGATCTGGTAACTAACAGAACAAAGCGAGAAAGAGATAGCGCTATCCGATTTGTTGAATGATAGACAAGGATAGCAATACCATTGCTAATCAAACACTGCCATTATAACGTGGACCTCACTATAGTTTCAACTCTACAGAAGCCATTTTCAAGTGTGAATCTTTCAAAAATAACTCTTGAAAAATTTAAACTAGTTGTATTTTAATAAAATAAAATGAGTACTTGATAACTTTTTGTGTTTCAATAATTCCAGTCGCCCCAAAAAGAGATTGAGTAGCTAAGAAAGTTTGAGTTTCACAAATTCTGCATGATATTATTTTAAAAAAATCTGGTGTGGCGCACTCATACAACTTTCTTGCCCTTATGAAAATTGATCACATGACGCTAGTGTTCCCGCGCATCTCAAGTCTACTTATAAACAAAGATCTGAGCCAGCTGGTCACAGGACAATAACGCTGGAGACATACGAGGTCTGCTATCTCTTCATAGTGAATCATTTAATAGAATCAACAGTTGCCAACAGTTTGCAATTGAAATAATAACATTTTCTCTAATTCGTGCTAATTTTCAATTTTAGGTGAAAATGTTACTGAACATTAATAAATTGTAGAGATTTTTATGCTCAATCTTTTCCACTCAAATTTCTTTGTTTAAATTTTATCTGAAGCCTGATAATTGGGAATCTAAAATCGAACTTTGCATAGATGGGGCGGAGCTCCTGAAATTTTTACAGATATGAGACTTGTGGCAGTTGATAGAGCTTATCAATGACTATTTCAGGTATGAATTTGATCAAAATAGTTGGAGCCGTTTTAGAGAAAATCTCGAAAAACCCTGTTTTTGACAACATTTTCGCCATTTTAGCCGCCACCTTGAATTGCATTGGATCGAAATTGTTCGTGTCGGATACTTATAGTGTAAGGACCTCAAGTTCCAAATTTCAAGTCATTCGGTTAATTGGGAGATGAGATATCGTGTACACACACACACACACACACACACACACACACACACACATACAGACCAATACCCAAAAACCACTTTTTTGCACTCAGGGGACCTTGAAACGTATAGAAATTTACAAATTGGGGTACCTTATTTTTTTTTGGAAAGCAATACTTTCCTTACCTATGGTAATAGGGCAAGGAAAGTAACAAATATCTCGACAAAAACCCTGCCTATCCCATCGACATTGTCCTCAAGCATAAAATTCTGTCACTTAAACGTGAGACAAGGATAGCAATACCATTGCTAATCAAACACTGCCATTATAACGTGGACCTCACTATAGAATAAGCTCAGTAAACAATGTACGTTCTGTTCTGTCGTGTACTGTAGGGCAGGCTGCATGTGTGTGTGTGTGTGTTGTGTGTGTGTGTGTGTGTGTGTATAAACAACGGTGCTTGTGAGTGTAAGTTGTGTAACGTTGTATGCAGAACTTGCACTGCTCTACTTTCTATTATTCAACTGAGTAAAGAAACAGTAAAGTAGTAGGAACAGTGACTTACTTCTAGAGATAAATTTAGCTGCGCAATTATGATCATTATCAATGAGAAATGCTTGCAGGACTGTTCTGGATTTTTTGTCAGCTGGAGAATATTCAATGTGTATAGTTCATTCTCAATTCTAGTGGATGTTTAAGAATTGAAACCATCATTTTTTATATTAAAAGTGTATTTAAAACTTGAAAACATTTTATAAGTTGTGTAGGAGTATTTGAACAATTACATGCTTCACCAGGGGCGAGGCGTGACTTTTTGGCTCAGTCATCTCCAGGAACAATTCAGTTAAAAGTTTGAATGAAAGCTGCACCCCCCTCCCCTACTTAGATAGTGTTTCATTTTGGACGATTATTTATCGAGCAAGATGACATCTAGTATAAGATAAGCTTACTTTTCAAAATCCCAGAGTTAAAAAGCCTAGAACGTGGCTAAATCTCAAGCTCGGAAACTGGCCCTCAATAATAATTAAAATGAAATTCTTTATTGATTCATACAACAAGAAAATCATAAAAAATGACAGGGAGAGAAAAAATAACGTAACCTTGTGCTATTCCTCTCCCAAATTTAGTCAAGGTTACACATAGTCCGAAATAGGTTAAGTCTTGTAGTTGTTCTCTTCACTAATATTTCAGTTCTTAATTATTTTCACAAAGTAGATTTTTAAATTTAGATGCTTCAAAACCAAACATAGAAGAAATAATAATAATTATCAATAACAAATTGCAAAGAAAATAATTATCGTAGGGTTTGCAACACTGGCGCGGAACAGTGGAATCGCAGAAAATAGCGATGTCTTTGACCGTTTACTCCTCCATCGTTTACGGGGAGAGGGAGAGTGAAGATGCAGAAGAGTGGTGGTAACCAATGCTAAATAGCATTACTGGAATCACATATTTTTGATAAGCACATTGAACGGATGGAACTGATGATGCAGTAGTCTACTTTATTCAAACTTGGCGCGCTCGCAAAAAAGGTTCTCTTTTGATTTCTTCACCTTTTTTTGTATTTAAAATATTTTCAGTTGAATAATATACTCATTACATATCAATTTCTGTCCAGTCATCGGCGAATCCAGAGATGACTGGACGCCTCGCCTCTGATCAATCACACAGAAAGCGGAGCGTGGTGTGGCGTGGTTTTGAGAACACACAGGAAGCGTCTGAGCGTCAAGCGTCAACGGCCTAGAAAATGACGTTGTCAAGTTCACACGGACATTACTTTGAGAGAATAATTACTTAGTATTGGATATATAATAATAATTATCTATATATATAAAAGCGAAATGGCACTCACTCACTCACTCACTCACTCACTCACTCGCATAACTGAAAATCTACCGGACCAAAAACGTTCAAATTTGGTAGGTATGTTCAGTTGGCTCTTCAGAGGCGCACTAAGAAATCTTTTGGCAATATTTTAACTCTAAGGGTTTTTAAGGGTTTAAAGTTCGTCTTTTAGCATGTATATTCTTCTTCTCCCAATCTCTTAATTATAATTGAAATTTCCATATCATATGTTACTATAAAACTATAATCTAGATAGAGTACCTCTTCGAAACAGTTGTTAACTGGCAACTAAATTAATAATTTTGTCAGGTTGGCATTAAGTTGAGTTGACTTTGTTAGGTTGGCACCAAGTTGAAGATTTAAATGCATTTATCGCGGAAAAATTGATTGGGCACTGCTACTTCAATCCTGGGAATATTATATTTCTAGGCGTCAGGCTCGCTTCGCTCGCCATATCCGTTTAGCCAGACGTTTAGTCTGGACCCCCGACTGGATTGTCCTAACATATGATAAAAATGCTCAAATGAAAAATGCAGGCGAGCGAAGCGAGCCTGCTGATCTCATCCTTGGATGATCCAGTCGGGGGTCCAGGGGGCGGAGCCCCCTGGCTAGACGGATATGGCGAGCGAAGCGAGCCTGACGGCTAGTAATAAATATAATAATTACTTACTAAGTATTGGATATTAGCTAAGCCTGCTAGGACAGAGTGGGTTAATGAAATTAACTGACCGTCGACTATTTGGTGAATAACACCATCTGTTCAATGTGTTTAGAGTCCTGATTTTTTGAATACATGTTAATGTTAACTTTAATCTTTGATTATATTTTGACGAGAGTGAAGCCTGATTTGGAAAAACAAGTCACTAATTGAAGTAATCCAATATCTGCTGAAGAAAGACTTGTTGACCGAGCGATGTGAGGTCTAAGATTCAAGTTTAGTTTGTGTATTTAAGACGTTCAGAGTTTCCAGTTATGGATGAACATGTATATTCCACTCGTCGAAATCTTGCTAATAAATTAAAAGAACCCTTCACAAGAAGTAGAGTGGCCTCCTTACATGCTTTTGCTAAGGGACCACGACTTTTCAATAAACTGCAATCAGATATATCAGATGCACCCAGTTACAATTTGTTTAAGAATAGACTTAATCGCTTCTATGAAGAAAAACGTTTAATAGAGGTGTAATATTATTTACATTTTTTGCTGTCTTCATTCAAATGTAATTTATTGTTAAAGATTCATAATCCCATCTTGTGAAAAGCACACTGATTATTGTATAAAATTTACTTTATTGTTTGATACCTCAAAATTGTTATTGTATTGTTCTACTCAACTAGAGAGCGAGACATCCCTCAACACAGGTTTAGCCTAAAGAGGGATGCACTGTGGTTTTTTCTGTTACATGCTTAATATTATTATCTATGTTCAATTATTATGCTTAAGGTATGTATTTGTATTACCAATTGTAATGTTCAACGATTATGTTTAATGTATGTATGTATTTGTATTACCAATTATTGTAAAAATGCAGTGAAATAAACGAATTATAAGTCGACGGTTGGCATTCTCTTAATGTATAAATGTTTATATGTTACACATTTACGGCGAAACGCGGTAATAGATTTTCATGAAATTTGACTGGTATGTTTCTTTTTTAATTGCGCGTCGATGTATATACAAGGTTTTTTGGAAATTTTGCATTTCAAGGATAATATAAAAGGAAAAAGGAGCCTCCTTCATACGCCAATATTAGAGTAAAAATCAGAATAGAATATAGAATTATTCATCATAAATCAGCTGACAAGTGATTACACAGATGTGTGGAGAAGCCAGTCTATTGCTGTATTTCCATAAGGTTTATAGTTTCAATCAGGTACTTGTGGATGAGAATACTGCGTGAGGTCTACTGTTCACAGAACTACTAGTAATAACACTAAGATAACCATATTTCATAGAATTTTGAATGAAATGGATTAGAATAGCCTTACTTCTGATTTCAAGTGCAATAGGTGAATTTTCAAACCAGCTTGTTCCAAAGTTTGACGCCACGCTCCGCTCCGCTCCGCGAGTAGACGCTTCCAGTGTGTTGCAGCTCATTACTTAACATATTGTTCATGACGCTCCTCAACACCACGCTACGCTCCGCTTTCAGTGTGGTTGTACCCTAAGTCAGGGTACATCGTTCTTTATTGATTATCTTTTATAGGCAGTTCTTCACACTTTAGATCCATTCACATGTTCAAATGAATGTATGAAACAATGATTCCTTTCTTAGATGAACCCTACAATCCATTTTTGTTTTTTTGAAACAACAAAAACTCAACAACAAATAAAAATATAGGCTAAGCATTTTGGGGAGAATTTAGTATGCTATGAATTTAGAATCTATAATACCTATGTACGACTCTATATATTGCATTTAATTCTTTTCTTATCCTTCAATTTGTTTTTCTATTATGAATAAGTGAATGAAAAAAAAACTCACACAGGATTACCTAAAGGTGCGTACAGATATACGCGCCGCGAACATGAGCAATTCACTTTCAATCGACTGACTATATCTGTATTTTTACAGAAACAGTAAGATACAGATATAAAAAGCTTGGCATCAGCTGATTGAAAGTGAATTGCTCATGTTCGCGGCGCGTAAATCTGTACGCACTTTAAGGGGTTCAATTTAGACTAATATGTACAATGTATTGTACATACGAAAGTGTTGCTTTATCATACAGTTGTGTTCTTTTTTTATTTTCAAAATTTGTAAAATGTTAACTTATGTTCATTGGTCAATAAATTATCAAGAAACCTATAGTATCTATAGACTTTGTAAATTATTGTTAGTACAATAATATTTCTCATTTTAGTTGTTTTTGTTTGTGCTAGTAGACGTTATTTATACTACTTATAGACTTTTTAGAATACAGAGAAAGGCTATCAGACTGATTTGTGGGATTAGCAAGTGAGAATGATTGTGCTTGATTGGGTGCTTGATTACCAAGCACAGTGTGATTAGCATTTTAAACTTCCGGGAATTTTGACTCTACCTTCAATATTTGTTCAACAGAGCCTTATTTATGTTAAGGAGAATTCGGAGTAGTTTGTGGAACAGGGGGTAGTTCATAGCCATAACACTAGAAATAGGGGTAATTTGACTACTTATCGGTATACCTATTCTAGCACACAAAAAACATTTCTATTTTTATCAATAAAATTGTTTAATTCACTTCCTGAAAATCTTAGAAATATGGAGAATGGAACTTTCAAAAATCATATGAAACGTTTCTTAGCAGCTAACCCTTTAAACAAGATTGAAGATTTTTTTACATTAGCTTGGAATATTCGGTTATAAGTTGAAAATCAGGTGACATATTATCATAGGGTACTGATACACTGTTACTTACTGATGTGATATATTTGTATTTTGTATGTATATATTTGACACTAGTATTGTATCTGAAGACCTCAGATATTGCTGCAATAAAGATTCTATTCTATTCTACTAGCTTGAGGAATATTACACTGTAATACATTTTCAATTCAATTCAATTTATTTGCCATATATACAAGATTTTTACAATTACAAATTCACATAATAATTGGGTACATCATACAGAAATTCAGAATATACTCTATTCTAGAAATAATAAAAATAAATTACATATAACATAACTGAAATCCCAGTTGTACTCATTTTACCGGCAGTAATTGCTAGCAGAGACACGTGTCTGATCGCTAGCAATGAGTTCAGTTCAAATCATTGAAAGATTTGTAAATGTTAAATTTTGGAGGAAATAAATTTGATTCGAATTGCATTTATTAATGTTTATTCAATTCGGATAGCTTATCATATTCGTATTTTATTTTCATTCTAACATTAAATAAATGTTATTCTAGTTGATTTAATTGTCGTTTTCTTTTTGCAGGCGCCTGAAAGAAGAGCTGCAGGCTGTGAAGCATCGCAAGGGAAGTGGCGCAGTTGGCAGCAGTGGTGGTGGCCAGGGTGGTCGCGCATGCGCACGATGCAGGGCTGAGTTGGGGCGCATCATCAATCGCGGCGCGATCTGTCGCGTGTGTCGCTGTCGCGTCTGCAAGTCGTGTCGTCAGTATTGTCAGCGACAACCGACCGACTGGTTGTGCACCGTATGCCATAAGCACATGTCAGTACCCCATTTTCCAATTCTAATTATTAGTCAATTCATATTTACTAAGGCCTGTATGCAGATGCTCGGTTTAAACCGTGGATCCGTTTGCTAAATGGTTTAAACTGTGGATCCGTTTGCTAAATGGTTTAAACCGTGGATCCGTTTGCTAAATGGTTTAAACTGTGGATCCGTATGCTAAATGGTTTAAACCGTGGATCCGTTTGCTAAATGGTTTAAACTGTGGATCCGTATGCTGAATGGTTTGAACCGTGGATTCGTTGCTAAATGGTTTAAACTGTGGATCCGTATGCTAAATGGTTTAAACCGTGGATCCGTTTGCTAAATGGTTTAAACTGTGGATCCGTATGCTGAATGGTTTGAACCGTGGATTCGTTTGCTAAATGGTTTAAACTGTGGATCCGTATGCTAAATGGTTTAAACCGTGGATCCGTTTGCTAAATGGTTTAAACTGTGGATCCGTATGCTGAATGGTTTAAACCGTGGATCCGTTTGCTAAATGGTTTAAACTGTGCATATCCACTACCTCCGTAAACAAAGCCGTAGTGCATTCGTGTGACGTCAGCACAGGTAGGGCTCCTACACCAATAAAAATTCGTTGATTTCAGCTGATCTATATCAGCTAGAGTTTCTATTGGTCTAGGAGCCCTACCTGTGCTGACGTCACACGAACGCACTACGGCTTTGTTTACGGAGGTAGTGGCATATCGCCCTCATAATGTCACATATTCGGTATGCAATATTGATTTGGGGGGGGCTCCAGTCTCAAAAATTTAGATATAATCTTTAGAATGCAAAAGAGAGCTGTGAGAGCGATTAAAGGTCTTAAGCCATTAGAGTCCTGCAGAGATTATTTTAAAGATCTAGGACTACTAACTGTGCCTGCACTGTACATTTTCGAAGTGATCATGTATATAAGAGATAAAAATTTATAAGAAACTGTGACATGCATAATTATGACACTAGAAATAAGAGTAAATTTTCTGCACAATACCACAGGACAGCTCAGTATGAAAATAAGCCTTCTTATATGGGTATGAAATTTATGAGTAAACTGCCGTCAGCTTTAAAGCTATTGAAAAAATATTTAGCAAACGGGGTTTACTACAGTATTCAAGAATTTATGGATGGAGAATGAGGCTTTTGGGAGGATTAAATTGCAATGTACATTGTGGAATGTGATGTATATAATATATGTTTATATGTATTCCTTTATTTTTTTGACAAATAGTCCTTGACGATTTCCTATACTCTTTAAAGAGTCTCCAGGGAGAAAATGTAATCAAATCAAATCAAATCTGTGGATCCGTATGCTGAATGGTTTAAACCAGTGCTTCTCAAACTTTTTACTTCAAGCCCCCCCCCCCTGCATAACTCAGCTGTAAGCCGGACCCCCTACATGTATAAGCATAGACTACTCCTATAAAATCATGTTGTACATATACGTATACATACGTATCTTCTTCTTCTGCTTCAATCGTCCGATTGGTTGGCAGCTTTCCATCTTTTCTGTCGAGCCAGCTGTTTTAGTTGGGTATAGCTCTGACCCCAAGATCCCGGGTTATCTGCTTCAAATATTGTAGCCGGGGTCTTCCACGAGCCGTTGTCCACTGATTGCATCTTCAGTATTGTTAGCGTGAATTCGCTGTGTCTTATAATAATGTCCTATCCATGAATGCCGTCTGTCCCTAAGAGATTTCAATAGAGTTTTTTTGTGTCTCTTCAGCCCTTGAAATACTTCTTCATTTGTTATTCTATCGGTCCATTTTATTTTCAGCATTCGCCTCCAACACCATACTTCAAATGCATTAATTGCCTTTTCTTCCGCCTTACGATAGTCCATGTCTCTGAGCCATATAGTGCAATACTCCAGATACAACTCTATATAAGTCTCTTTCAAATCCAAATTCAGACTTTTGGAGGAAAGCACATTCCGTTTATTGATGAAAATGGCCTTGGCTTCTCTTATACGGCGCTTTATGTCTTCTTTGTCTTTCCATCCTCTGAAATAATGCTACCTAAGTATTTAAATTTTTTTACTTGTTTGAGGGCGTTATTCTCTATCTTACTATTTCAAAATCAGGATTCTTGGAGCAGATCATCACTTCTGTCTTAGCTTATTATCTCCATGTAAAATTCATTTTTGAGAATGTCATGCAAGGTATTCAGTGCTCTCTCTAGATTACCTTTATCTTGTACGTATATACCCACATATTTTACACTCAATACTCATTTAGTTGAGTTTTCCACATTCTATACATAACCCAATGTTGCAATAGTTTCAATCATAATAAAACAACAAATTCTATACAAGCCAATATTCCAACATTTGAAAAACTAATTTGATAGGTGATTAAAAATAATCAAATGAACTAAATAATGCTGAAGAAATTATAATATTTTTTATTGTAAAAATTAATTTCGAGGGAAAGATTATCACGGAACTGGATGAATTATATCATATGGAATACAAATTCAAACGTGAACTGAGTTTGTTAACATTTCAAACAGGTGACATCAGATACTTGTGGATGAGGAAACTGCGTGAGGTCTACTGTTCACAGAACTACTAGTAAAATAATAGATTATGAATACAAATTATATAACAGATACTATAGGGTACTATAATTCTATTTTATAAATAAAAAAGTAGCACTGAATTCATACATTTAAGAAGATAAAACATTTAAATTTCTCTAAATGATCTGAAATCAAAACGTAAAGCTCCTTGTTGAAAATATGAAATTTATCCTACTTGATAATTAAATTTCAGCTTTATATATTAAAATAGATTCATAGAAATTGAAATTGTGAAATTTATGGAAACATTCAGTTTCTTTCAGTTGCATTGTAATGTACTTTGCATATTTTACATTTACAATGACATACTTTCATTCTCAATCACGTCTCTCCCTACTCTCTTACCTGTGAAAATATGCATAACACACTAAGAAACATGGCTGAGTAAAAGAGCTCACCTTTACGGGTGCCTTTACTTATGCCGCACCTTAACGATTATATTATCTTCATTGTATTATCATTCATCCCATCATCATCACCTAGGCTTAAAATACTTCTAGAAAGTCGCCTTTGTAAAATAATAAATTACAAACAAGGCTGATGAGTTCATCAACTATATCTGCGAAGTTTTTGGATTAGCAAAACAATAGAATGTCTAAAAACGTTAGTCTCAAATTTCAATGAACAAATGCTAATTCTGTATCGTACTTTTCAATTCTGAAGCTCACCTCTTATAGTGAGGTCCACGTTTTAATAGCAGTGGAGAAAGAGAGAAAATCATCTCATGTTCATCTTATTTTAAATAATCAATCATACTTTATTCCCCAAGGAAATATATTTTTAAACGTTTAAATAATGAACTTTCATAATTGAGATTGAATCCTCTTATATTAAGCGAGCAATCTCTGTATATATCTGGCTATATTTACATCTGGTTATCCTATTCTATTAAACGAGCAACTTATGTTTTTATGTTTAGATGTTTATATGTTTGTATTTCACCGGATCTCAAAAAACGGCTCTAAAGCTGCGTACACATATACGCACTTCCAACGCGCACCGAGCACGCTCCGCCTTCGTACCGCCCTCGTTCCTCCATCGTACCACAGTCGCTCCGCCCGCGCACCCATCATGAACGTTACGGAAGATGTTGGATCTTCTCGCGTTCCCCGGTCGAACCACTGTTGCTCCCCGGTCGATCATCAATCGCTCTGCTGGAGTGACGTTCGGTTGCGGAGCAGAGCGAAAGTCTGTACGCACCTTAACGATTCTCACTAAATTCAGAACATAGTAGGTTTATAAATATAGATTCGATTGCACTAGTCTAAGAGAAAACTCGCTGAAGGACATTGAAAGGATAATTATATTCATCCTTGGAAAAAGATGATAATAATTATTTTGTCGTCTGTTGTGATGGAAGTGAGTGAGCGAGTTCATGTGTGTGGGACTGTGTCAAAATATGACTCAGCTGTTGAACTTTTGTAATCATTCAATCAGGTACTTAGTGCCGGTTGCAATGAAGCCGGGTTATTTTTAATCCTGATTAATTCCAGTAGATCCATCTTTTGAAATGGTCTTCTCTGATTTGGTTCACGTGAAATTAATCAGGATTAAAATTCAACCGGCTTTTTGTGCAACGGGCCTTTGTGAGGGAAATTTTGTATTCCTCTGGGAATTACTTACTGTGATTACAAATTTACTGTGATTAGATAGAACATTTCTGTAAATGTTATTATAATTTCTTCTTTCGTAATACATTTTTTATGCTTTTGTACTCCAGAGCGAAGCTCGGTCCCCGATATTCTGGATATTTATATGGTGATATTCTATAATTATGTTCAACGGATCTCGAAAACGGCTCTAACGATTTTCACGAAATTTGGAAAATAATAGGTTTATGATATAAAAATTCGATTGCACTAGGTCTCATCCTTGGGAAAACTCGCTGAACGACATGAAAAGGATAATTCATCTTTGGAAAACAGATGATAATTTCGTCGTCTCTCGATAACAGAAGATGCGTGTGCCTGTGTGGGAGAGACAGAATTATTTCTAGCTGTGTAATCATAATCAATCAGCAAGAAATGCTATCGAGCTAGACAATTAAATCAAATGATCAACATAATCTGATTTGTTGACATGACATGATAATCCTCCTAAACTGGAGTATATCATAATTTTCAAAGTTGATCATTATTTGACAATTTCAAGTGATTAGTGAGTGTTATTTTGTTATTCAATTTGGTTTGTAAATAATCTAAACTAGAACTTTTTGGTTTTTAAATGTTTGAACAGAAAATTGAACCTGAATTCAAGTGTATGGAACATTACCTACTTTCTGGACTATTTATAGTGTATAAATGAAAATTCGGGGAAGAAACAGTTTTCGGCTGTGCCTGTTAGTCCTTCCCCAATTATTTTAAAGAATTGTGTTCGGTTGATCAAAAGTCAATAAATAAATAACAAGCAAAGCTCGGTGCCCCGATATTATTTTGTTGATTGATCATATTTCTACTTTGTTAAGTAACGGTCTGGCAACGTTGCGGAGCTAATAAAGGATAGCACTATCTGCTTTGTCGAAAGAAAGACGAGGATGGCAACAGCAATTTTAATCAAATACCGCCATTATAATGTGGACCTCACCTTAGTGTTACAAAGGACGGTTTTGTGAATGTGACTATGAGGTGATTTGTGAATGAGGACTATAAACTTTCCAAATGAGGAGACAATATTAATTAAGTACCTAATATCGGCGCACCGAGCTTTGCTCGTTATTTATTTATTGATAACAGAACACAATTTTTCAGAACACAAACAGGCACAGCCCAATACTGTTTCTTCCCGAGTTTTGATTATACACTATAGGTCCAAAAAGTAAGTTATGCTCCATACACTTGAATTCAGATCCAATTTTGAGACAAAATATTTAAAAACAGAAAATTCTAATTTAGATCGTTTACAAACCAAATTGAATAACAAAATAACACTCACTGACACTGAAACTGTAAAATAACGATTAACTCTGAATATTATGATATACACTCTAATTTGGAGTGATAAACCATGTCATGTCAACAATAGATTATTTTGATAAAATTTCTAGAATATAATTTCTCGCGAGATACGGTAAGCTGATGATTACACAGCTGATCTCCCACACAGGCACACGCATCTTCTGTTATCGACAGACGACGAAATCTGTTCTTCCAAGGATGAATTATCCTTTTAATGTCCTTCAGCGAGTTTCCCAGGGATGAGCATAGTGCAATCGAAGTTTTTTAATTAATTAATTTTAGCCATCCAATTCAAAATTTATAGTTTTCATGTATATTTGGACCAAATTTTTTATAAAATGTACAAGTGAATTCGTATCTTATCTTGGACTTTGTCACCATAAATTTGTAAGAAAAATAGCACAAGGACTCTACGGTACCTTATTATTTTATCTTCCAATGTTATTACATTAGTGTCTTTGCATTGGTAAATAAATAAATAATATCATAAACCTACTATGTTCCAAATCTCGTGAAAATCGTTGGAGCCGTTTTCGAGATCCGTTATGAAGATAAATAACCAGATATAAAAATACAGAAATTGCTTTTAATAATATAAACTTTAATTTAATTAATAATAAACTTTCATAAATGAGATTGAAATAATAGATGGAATTACACAGAACATATGGATCAAGTTAGATTTACTATCAATATTAAACTAATTACTATGATAAATTATATAGTTTATGAATTTTCAATAGTTGTGAATTCTCAAAATTTTTGTTTATTTTTTCCAGGGAGCTTGCAACAGCCACTGGTGACTGGATGAACGATTTTTCTCATCTGCCTGAGAAGAGAAGCGTTCAAATGAATGCGGCAGAGAGAATTAAACATAGCATCCAAAGGTCCTGGACTTTTTCAGGTAAATTGCAATTTAGTTACATACATGTCTTCTATAAATTCAAACAGTTTTTATCGTTCTTTACTCTCAAAAGTGTGATGTAAAAGGTTTCACAGTGAAATTGATAAATATTGAAATAAGGCACACGAAGAACCAGAAGGCTATTCAGAATTGAGGCTTATCTGATTGGTTATAGTGGTATTTAATCATGATTAAAATTTAACAGGCTTTTGTGCAAACGGGCCTAAACTTGTGATGTAATAGGTGAAATTGATAAATAATTGACATAAGACCCACGAGAACCAATAAGAGAAGGCTTATCAGAAATGAGGCTTTTCTGATTGGTTCCAGTGGTATTTAATCATGATTAAAATTTAACAGGCTTTTATGCAACCGGGCTTAAAGGTACGAACAGAACAAGTAATTCATGGCATAGAGAAAAAATGACAAGAAGATATCCCATGGTATAGGACGTTTAAGTTCAAATTTTCAATGTTAACTCAAGCCGATAGTCCTTGTAGTTCTTTTCCTTTCCTTTCGTGTGCGTGTATGAGTGTATGTGCGTCTGTGTACACAATATCAACTGAATGACTTGAAATTTGGAACTTGAGGTCCTTTCAATATAAGGATCCGACACGAACAATTTCGATCAAATGCAATTCAAGATGGGGCTAAAATGGCGAAAATGTTGTCAAAAACAGGGTTTTTCGCGATTTTCTCAAAAACGGCTTCAACGATTTTGATCAAATTCATACCTAATATAGTCATTGATAAGCTGTATCAACTGCCACAAGTCCCATATCTGTAAAAAATTCAGGAGCTCCGCCCCATCTATGCAAAGTTCGATTTTAGATTATCAATTATCAGGCTTCATATACGATTTAAACGAAAAATTCCAAGTGGAAAAGATTGAGTATGAAAATCTCTACAATTAATGTTCAGTAACATTCCCACCTTAAATTGAAAATAAGCTCGAAATTCGAGAAAATGTGATTATTCAATTGCAAACTTTTGGCAACCTGTTGATTCTATTAAATCATTCACTATGAAGAGATAGCAGACCTCGTATGTCTCCAGCGTTATTGTCCTGTCACCAGCTGGCTCAGATCATAGAATAGTAAACTTGAGATGCGCTTGAACACTAGCGTCAGGTGATCAATTTTCATAACGGCAAGGAAAGTTGTGTGAGTGCGCCACACCAGATTTTTTCGTGAAGCTTTTTGACGCTGGTAGTCTCTCATACTGTGCCGTTCTTACACTCTCACCCCCACAAAATAGTAACAATGGACTGTAGTCGACAGTAATCGGCTTGAGCAAAAAATGGCATGAAATTTGGAACATAAACTACCTATATCTTCTTATACTATCTTTCTCTATGGTCACGGTAACGATCGATGCCACTAAACAGTTGTACAGTGATAAAAACATTTTTTGGAGTCATTGATATAGATGTAATAGATTTTCTGTTCATACCCTAAGGCTCGGTTGCACAAGGCCTGTTAAATTCTAACCGTTATTAAATGCCGTGAGAACCAATTAGAAAAGATTTCTTTTCAATAAAGTGCTCTCTGATTGGTGGGGATTAGAAGTTGACAGACTTTTGTGCAACCGGTTGTAAGACTTATTTACTTTTTTGATCAATTGTTAAGAATGTTTACATGACATTGATATACACCGTGATTCAAAAAGAATACCACAACTTTGAAAATTTGCATTTAATCAAGGAAACATTATAGAAACTTGAGTTATAAATCAAAATGAGGAGTATTAAAATAAGTTTTTCCCCACTAGAAAACAAGTTCACAACTGTTCAATGTGACCCCCTCCAGACACTCGAATGATATCAATACGATACTCGAACTTGTTGCACACCCTCAGTAGCATATCGGGCGTAACAGCTGCTGTTGTTTCTTGTTTGAGCTCCTCAATGTTAACTGGTAGAGGCGATCGATAGAACTCTTCAACGTACCCCCTTAGGGGTGAGGTCAGGGCTTCTTGGAGGCCAGTGATGAAGTGCTCTGTCTCGAGCTGCTTGGCGGCCGATCCATTGCCTCCGTTAACCTAGCTCCGCAGTGCAGGCTGGATGCTTGTCTGACTCGGACTAGGCGCTGAGACAGCAAATAATAGCAGCGTTGGTGAGAATGCGAGCGGCCGCAGTAACATCTTCCACCCAGCAATGGTCGGCGTAGTTCCGCCTAGCGGACAGACGAAAGATCAATCCAGTCGGTTATTTGATCCCTCCAGCCAGGCTCAGCCAAGCAGCCGAGACAATAGAACAATGGAGTGACGGTCTTATTCGCGTTCATCAGCAGTTTTCTTTCTCACGATTATTTTTATTTTTGTGTTGCCTATAAACTCCAGTCACCAGTAAAAAGTTTTCAGAAACGTGGTGTACTACCATATAAATGACTTTTCATCATGATTTTTAATTATTTAAAAACATTGTTGACATTCTGAGCCTCCAGGCTAAACTTGGGGTCACTGAGAACGAATCTGCAATCAGAATTTCTCTATCACGAAAAATAACGAAAAAAGCCCAGCTGTTGATCTTCCGGCAACCGTTAACAGTCATCCTGCAATGCGGCCGAAACACTTCCAAGCCAGACACCCATCTCAAATGACAACAACGCCAAGCTGTGAGAAACCATCCTGCACTGCGGCGCTAGGTTTAGTTTTCATTCAAATAGGCACGGACAGATGAGTGCCAATGGGGTGGTGCTCCATCCTGCTGGAATATGAATACACGTGCTTCTTCTACGAGTTGAGGGAACAGCCAAGTCTCCAACATCTCTAGATAGGTTAGTCCATTGACAGGTGCTAGTCCGATATGCTACTGAGGGTGTGGAACTAGTTCGAGTATTGTATTGATATCACTCGAGTGTCTGGAGGGGGTCACATTGAACAGTTGTGAACTTGTTTTCTAGTGGGGAGAAACTTATTTTAATACTCTTCATTTTGATTCATAACCAAAGTTTCTATTATGTTTCCTTTATTAAAAACAGATTCTCAAAGTTGTGGTATTCTTTTTGAATCACTGTGTATAATTGAACGATGTGATGAGATTATTTGCTGGATAATATCAACTATCAGGCTGGCCACTGACGACAGTACATGCATGATCAGCATGTGTGTTCACACATGTCGTCATACAATGTGGTGTCATCACAGCGAACAAAAAGCTTGTACTGTTAATAGCCAGTCTGATAGTTGATTTATTATCCAACTATTACCGATCCGGTACTCTGGAGGTATGCCTTAAATCTCCTCTAGAATAGAATCTTTATTGCAGCAATATCTGAGGTCTTCAGATACAATACAAATGTCAAATATATACAACATGATACAAAATACAAATGTATTACATCAGTAAGTTACACTATCAGTACCCTATGATAATAATGTCACATATTATGTCACCTGATTTTCAACTTATAACCGAATATTCCTGGCTAATGTATAAAAATCTTCAATCTTGTTTTACCCTTAGACTACCAACGGGACAATATGTCCCAGCAGAAATTACCAACCTCAGACTACAACTGGGACAATACGTCCCAATAGGAGTTCATCGAATCCCATTGGGTGAATAGATCATCTAAACTACACAGTAATGAATCCCAGCGGTAGCCCAGGGTCTATTCTGTAAAATACATCAGCTGTTTAGAACTATCTGATTGCCATATTATTGTGAGATTATATTGAGGTTATATGCTCTCATGCATGCATGTGTCAGATGCTGGTTTTGTGCTGAATGAAGCTGTTCTAATGTGATTTGCAGTGTCATTTTGAGTTGAAAGTGAGTAAATAACTTCATATAATGTCAATAATAACATGTGAAATTGAAATTGCAAAGCTATTTACAAAATGTTATTGATTTTATCGTGTTTTTTGTATTGGGACATATTATCCCAATGGTAAAATTCGTTATTTGGTATTTGACGGGACAAGCTTCATAGACACTATTTGGTAGTCTAAGGGTTAGCTGCTAAGAAACGTTTCATATGATTGTTGAAAGTTCCATTCTCCATATTTCTAAGATCTTCAGAAAGTGAATTAAACAATTTTATTGATAAAAATAGAAATGTTTTTTGTGTACTAGAATAGGTATACCGATAAGTAGTCAAATTACCCCTATTTCTAGTGTTATGGCTATGAACTACCCCCTGCTCCACAAACTTCTCCAAATTCTCCTTAACATAAATAAGGCTCTGTTGAACAAATATTGAAGGTAGAGTCAATATTCACAGAAGTTTAAAATGCTCATCACCCTGTGCTCGCTTAGAAAGCCCACAAATCAGTCTGATAGCCTTTTTCTGTATTATAAAATGTCTACCATTGTAAGCTCTGCAACCCCAAAGTATGGTGCCATATGACAATTAATGAGAATTGATGTGAGCGCAATAAATCACCTTTAAAACATCCAAACTGACATAATATGACCTCAGTTTTCTAATTAAGAAGACTCCCTTATTCAGCTTGCTAGCAACAATGTAAATATGCTGGGACCAACTAAGGCAAGTGTCAAGTGTGAAGCCCAGAAACTTTGCCTCTTTCTCCTCATTCATAGTCAGTCTTCTATTATAACTGATAGTCAAGTTCTGAACTTTATCAGAGTTTACACATAATAAATTTGAATTACACCAGCTCTCGATCGAATCAACCAAGTCCTGGGGAGCTCGACTACACAACACCTAATATCACTATTTGTTCTGAATAATAATAATAATTAATTACTAGCAGGTAACCCGTGCTCCGCAAGGGTCTAATCAACAACTTGAAAACTGAAAACTTGACGTAATGAAATCTTGAAGAATTGAAAATAGGCCTTTAACTATCCTCTGTCAATCAAGAATCTATATGCAACATTTCAAGTTAATCAGTTGAGTAGTTCATACGTGATAATGCGTGAAACATAATTTTTCGCCCCACTTGTATGTAATGAGCTGGTTTTCTTGTGTCATATGGAGGCCGAAAATGATTGTTTTCTGACCAGGCCGGTAATAGTTTTACGGCCCTAGGGCTGTAAAATAACATTGAAGTAAGCTGATTCTGATTTGATGTGAACGTGTTTACAAAATGGTTTATGAAACGGAATCAGTTTATGCTTCTAGAATTGAATAAGTATTCTGCAATAAGATACTATCATTTTATTTGGATGAATAAAATACAGATAAGATATATATTATAAACTATTCAAATTCGATTTTCAGAGTAGGATAGAACTTCTAACCTAAACTTCCGAAGTCAACGACAACAAGCATTGTTGACGTTGACATTCAGATGGCCAAATTTCAAGTGTGCTAAAACAGCTGATCAAAAAACTTTTCATTATTTGTGTTTATTATTCAAGAATCAAAACATTTATAATAATATCATCTTATTGTCATTTGGAAGAATTAAAGTATAAACTCAACCTCTTACATAATTGAACATAATCTTTTAGGTTATTTAGACAAATCAGAATAAAAAATAAAAATACTTGAACAATTCTCTGATATTCAGATTACCTCAGATTTGCTAGAGCTAGGACCTTCCTGTTTTGCTTTCGGAAGTGAATAATAAACAATTATTCTCATATTTGTATTGTTTATTTTTATATATGGCAAATAAATTGAATTGAATTGAATTGAAATGTAAATATTGTCGATTGGAATAATTAAAATGTTGAATTTGTAAAGCAGTAGATGCATCATCGATGCCTTCACCGTGGGCGGCGCTGCGTAACTCTCCTGAGATGAGAGCCTACAGCAGCATGCCCCGCCATCACGACTATGGCGGCCGCCCCACCTATCTGCCGCCTCCGCCTTCTGCCGCCTCCGACTCGCCGCCTCCGGCTGCCTCCGATCTGCCGCCTCCCGCCGCTCCGCCGTCTTCGCCCGCACCGCGCACCAGCGAAGATGAGCGGCAGACTACCGCCGTCTCCGACTCGACCTCTTCCGCTGTCTCGGATCTGCCGCCTCCCGCCGCTCCGCCGTCTTCTCCCGCCCCGCGCACCAGCGAAGATGAGCGGAAGACTAACGGCAGGCAGCAGACGGAAGCAACTGATAGACAACACACAGTCAACGCTGGTTAGTATCATTTTTTTCTTTAAAAATAAGTCATTACTGTATGCAAATGACCTTGAGAGAGTGGTCACGTCTGCATACAAGAGCACCGGACAGAACAAGCGTTGATTGAAACTGTTCAATTAACTATTATATTTCTTCATAGAATACAGAAACTAAAGGATAACTCTATCAATATTAAAAAAATAAGTAACGGATAACTTGTTCGTGAATAACTGAATTTAATATTTAGCAATAATAATAATTATTAATTAAGAGCTCTATTCCAAACGGGCCCAAGTCACAAAAGTGTTTTTCTCAGGAAATCGATTTTTTGATAGTCATCAGTTAAATTTTTCAATTTCAATTCAATTTCAATTTATTAAAAACACACAAAACAAGACAAAACAAAATTACAAAGATTTACGAAACAAATAAAACACAATAAAATGTTACAAATATAAAATACCACGGGCTTAGTGTTTGGGTGTGTTGGAGAAGAGAAAAAAAAGAGAGGAAGATACCTAGCCAACTATGGTTTCCCATGTAATAGGCAGGCAAAAAAGAGAAGTAATGAGGAAAAAAGGAAGGGAGAAATGGGGGGAAGGAAGAAAACAGAGGAATAGGTACTCAAAATAAATGTTGGAAAATGTTTATAATTCAATGTATAAAGTGTGTATTTTGAATTCCATACAATAATTTTGCATATTTTGAAGTAATTTCTGTGTAATAGGTTAATTTCCTTGCTTTTTTTTCCAAAATGTCACTAAGTCCATGGACTTGGTGACATTTTGGAAAGAAACTTGGACTCGGACCTTCTTCATGTCACTAATATGATAAGTTTCTTCAAGTGCTGTATTTGCTGAGATGAATATATTTTGCCAATTTTTTTGAATAAATTTTCTTGATCACTTGATGTTCTTGGTAATCCCCAGTGTATGTATTCTTGACTTTCACTGTTCTCTTACCTTGAAAACGCGCTGATCTCGAAGTAAAAATGGTAGTTAGGCTTCAATCTGTAGACAGACCGACAGAAAAAGATGCTCTGCGCATGCGCAAAGGACTAAGGTTGGAATGGAAAGGAACAGCAATGGACTTAGATACACTTTGGGAAAAAAACGTGATATTTCGATATTTATTTTGTAGTGACAGGATAGTTTGGAGTAGTTAGTATGCTAGGAATGAAGGTCTATGTATAAGGTTCAATAATCAGCTGATATCTCGATTTCCACAAAAATGGACTTAGGCCCGTTTGGAATCGAGCTCTTTATTGTGATTGGTTATTGGTGACTCTTTTTTCTTATAAGAGTTGCCTTTTGCATATGAAGCCTTTTTCCAGGCTTTTTGCACTGGCGGCGGATGACTCGTCAGGGCAGAAAGTTCTCAGATTTGCTGATTATCAGCTGATTGGGTTAGTGTTCGGGAATCAGCTCTCCGATTGGTTGATTATCTGCTGATTGGGGTTGGCGTTCGTGAATCAGCCGATACTCAGCTAATCGGAGAGCTTCCTGCCCTGCCGTCAGTGCAAAAACGCTTCATTTGGCTTGGCCCTAACTTAATTACGCCCAGATATGACATGTACGAGCATTATGGATAGATATGTACGAGCGAGGGGTAAGGGAATTTAGGCATTTGATTGTTCAATTTTCTACCAGCTCGCTTCATTTAGGCCAATGTCCCTATAGAGGAACCCTATTATATTTAATTGAGCAATTTCTGTATTTTTATATCTGGTTATTTATGTTCAACGGATCTCGATAATGGCTCTAACGATTTTCACGAAATTTGGAACATAGTAGGTTTATGATATAAAAATTCGATTGCACTAGGTCTCATCCTTGGGAAAACTCGCTGAACGACATTAAAAGGATAATTCATCCTTGGCTGAAACAGCTGTGGATTGTAAAAAAGTGAGTGAACGAGTGAGTATGTTAAAAATCAAAATATCGCATCCCCGAAATTCATAAGATATACGTCATCTTAAGCTGTGAAATATAAATACGATCATTTTAGAAAATTGTGTTTTGTTTATCAACAAATAAAAATAACGAGCGAAGCTCGGTGCCTCGACATTTAGGCCTAATTGAGGTATCACAAATATTATTCATAATATTGGGGCACCGAGCTTTGCTCGTTATTTTTATTTATTGATAAACAGAACACAAATTCTTTAAAATGATCGTGTTTATATTTTACAGCTGGCTGTACGTCAGCTTATGAACTTCGGGGATGAGATATTTTGATTTTCTACAGACCGAGTGCGTCTCACTCACTTTTTTATTATCCAAAGACGACGAAAGTCTCGGCTGTTTTTCCAAGGATGAATTATCCTTTTAATGTATATCAGCGAGTTTTCCCAGGGATGAGACCTAGTGCAATCAAATTTTTATATCATAAACCTACTATGTTCCAAATTTCGTGAAAATCGTTTTCGAGATCCGTTGGACATAAATAACCATAAATAAATATAAATAAACAAATATACAGAAATTTCTCGCTTAATATAATAGGATGGTTCATTTTCACAGTTCACATTGTAATGGCTTTCTCTTGTATTCTGTGATTTTTTTTTTGATTGATTGATTGAGTACTTTATTTATGTAGATTACAATATATACTGGCTTATACACTTATATACAATAGCTTACAATACAGCAAAATTATAGATGAATTTACATAATATAGACTAAGAAAATAATTATTGAACTGTATATGATATGAAAAAGCAATTTGTTATATAATAACTATAGATAATAATTATATTGTTATGCATCTACATAAATTGGCGGAGCTTTGGACATATCAATGTCCATTCTTCGGAAAGAATATTAAAAATATCCTCCCTACTAACTCTCTACCAAATTTCCGATACAACTGAAATTTGGTAAGGTTTTAAAGACACTCGGCGGCCTATAATTAGGCACTATTTCATATTCTTCGTTATCCTTTATTTGTACAAATGACACTCAATGTGAATAATTTTGAAAGAACAATAATTAGGCTAATCTTGTGCTATTTTTCTTCCAAATTCAGATATTACAGTACATGACACATTCCCAAATAAAGGTTTGTCTTTCACGTACAATTTGAACACACTACTTTTCCAGTAATCATTATATTGTACAGTATAGTAAACGTATATTGTAATCAGGATAAATCAAGTAATTCAATCAATCACAATTAGCTCCCATGCTCTCTGGCTTCTGTGAAATATGGCATCACTGTACTCCATAAGAGCAATAAATAATAATAATAATATCGAGTGACCTGGCTGGCTCAGGTCTGGTGTCAGAGTTTTCAGGTCGCAACTGATCAATTTCAGGGCCTCTGACATGACCTAACGACTGCTTTTCAGAGCAATGCTGCAATCTGAGGTTTTCACATACTTAGGGCCGTTTGCACAGTATAGATTGCTAAACTCGATTACGTTAATCTGAAAGTTTGAACTTTAATCGGTTTTCTCAGTGCATTTACTAATCCAGTTTAAATTAAACCAGTTTAGCGTTAAGTTGGTAATAGAATGCCATCGTTTATAATATCAAAAACGCTGATTTTTACAGAAAATTTGTTATTTGTTTACAAAACATCAATAAATTGAGGTTATGTAGCTACTATTTCCTCGTCAAAATCAACAGAGCTGTAATCTGTACGGTAATAAAAGTGAAAAGCGATCAAGAAATTCTTCAAAAAATGATGAATACTATTTAGAAACAAACTTATATTTAGTTGGCATCAAAAAATATATTCTAGAATGTAAGATAAAAACCTTATATCTCAGTTATGTGTTATTAAAAACATGTTTTCCAATCAAAGACCACTGATAAAAATTGTCTATCAAGTGGTTTATTTAATCAAATACTAAATTGGCACTTGCTTTACTCAACCAAAACCTTTAAAAAAATTCGGTATCATCCCAGAAATTTAAATTATTCGTTTTTTGCCCAATTTTTCTCAGTTCCAAAATTTCTTCGCAGTCATCTTTTATCAATCGCATTAAAAACTTCTATCAATTCCTCCATTATAATTATTTTTACATTCAAATAATGATTCACTATAACCCAAATAATTTTTATCGTCTACAGAAGCATTAAAAACAACCGTCGAAAAATGATTTACTATTAGCAGCATCCAGCTAAAGTTTTTCATGAGATGCATCAACTATTTGGCGGTACGAAGTTCGCCGGGCTCCTCCTCAATTTGAATCAGGCAGCCTTTTGTTTTCCCAATTCCAACCAAAATACCTAAAATACTCGTTTCACTGCGAATTCTTGTCTGATAGAATATAAAATATTAACTGAAGAATATAAATTATTACTTATTTTATTGTGATCTATTCATGTTTTTCTTATGAAATTCAATGATAGGCCTACAGCATGAAGACTATGTCCATTTCATTTGTACTGGTGGCAAAATTTTACATTAAAAATAATTATTTGATAAAATCCAAGTTCAATTGTAATGAAAACAAATTCCTTCAAAAAATCCAAGTTCAATTGTAATGAAAACAAATTCCTTCAAAAAATAATTGATAATTGAGGGAAAAAATTAAGAACAAAAAAATTGGGAAGCATCGAGATTCGAACCGAGGAACCATCGCTTATTGAGAATAAAATTCTGACTCTACCCTCTATGTATGTCCTGGAATGTCTGTGTTATGTCAAAAAGAACCTGGATAAATTTAGCCTCAACTCTGATAGGCATACATACAATACAAGAGGGGCAAGTAGTGTAGGTGTCGAATGGTGCTCTTCCAGCGCATCATTGAGAAGTTTCAGGGCCCAATCTCTCAGATTTTATAATGCCCTTCCGTCATTGAGAGACCTAGATGCCACCCAATATAAAGATAGAGTTAGGAAAGGCCTAATAAGAGGTGGACTTTACAAGGTACCTGAATTTTATAAAATTTCACAATCTATGTAAATCTGTTACTATTGTTTATGATCTAGGCTGTGTAAACTTAGTTTTTAATCTTGTATAAGAAGTAAATTTTCGATGTAATTGTGTTTTAGCTGTGTAGACTTTTTTATTGTTGATTGTATACTTTTGACAATGACCAATGTTTATTGTTAATCAAATGGTAATAAATATATTATTCATTTATTTATTATTTATTAATGGCATAGTATGGGTCGTCTGCCAACATTCGTTCCAGGGCAATACCCTCTCCTGTTGACGAGTACTAGCTGTTCAAAAAACATGCGTTTCCTCTGCACAACTCTGTATAACTGTTTAAAATTGAGTCATTCTTTTTGAAACACACGGTATTTTTATTCAACACAGTACAGTAGTGGTGTATATTTCTTGTATCTTGTACTTTGCCGTGCAATTATAATTTTATAAGGTTTTAGATATTGAATGTGCAGTGATTTTTGTGCTTTTTCCATGCAAGATGCAATTGAAATTTGATTGTTTTTCATTTGACTTGGTGTCAGGATCATTGGTTGATAAAGTGGTGAGAGGTCCGAGCTCGGACCAGGAGAGCGGCGGCGACCTGTCGTCGGTCGGCAGCAGTCCGATGATCGAGAAGCGGTCGTCTGCGGCTCTGTCGTCGCCCGTGATTCGCAAGGTGGCTCTCAGGCGCAGACGGGTCGATGCCGCCAATCTACCGCCAGGTAATTGCCACAAGTTATCGGGGTTATCAACGGTATAAGGTGATGGATTTTCAAGTGATGTCGTCGTTTTCAGGATATAAATTATTTTCATCATGTTCTAACACTGGAATGATGACTTGCAGATTATAACTATAGTGAGGTCCACGTTATAATGGCACTGGAGAAAGATGGAAGAAAAACGTTGCCGAACCTGTGTCTTGTCTATGCCTTCTATAGACTATAGCTAATACAGGCTCATTGATGTAATATTTACTGTACATTATTGTTTAAAATAGTAAATTATACTTTATTAAGACTGTGCAAAGGCTAAAAATAAATTTTCTACTTGTCATATTTTTTAAAGTTTTTTGATTTGTCTATCATCAAGCTATCGAAATGAAAAAGTTTTCTCAGAAAAATATTTTTTTTCGATCATTGCTTTTCGAGATATGAGCGCCTAAGTTCATATTTTTGGGACAGACATTTCAAATTCGGTAAGAGATAAATCCATGATATTCAGAGGATAAATTATTCATGGTATTGTTAATTCAATGAAACAAAAATGTTTTGAAAATATTAATTTTTGAGAAAGTTATTAAATTTACTAAAAATGACCAAAAAAAGTTATCTTTGGTCATTTTTGGTAAATTGAATAACTTGATCAAAAATTAATATTTTCAGGAGATTTTTGTTTTATTCAATCATCAATACCATGAAGAATACATCCACTAAATCTCATGGATTTATTTCTTACCGAATTTGAAATGTTCTGTCCCAAAAATTTGAGCTTTGAGCTCTCATATCTCAAAAATTAATAATCGGAAAAAAATGTTTTCCTGAGAAAACTTTTCCATTTTGATAGCTTGATAATATACAAATCGAAAAACTATGAAAAATATCACCAGTAGAAAGTTTATTTTCAGTCTTTGCACAGCCTTAAGCAAGAAGTTATATTTTTCAATGAACTTACTTGATTCAGATGAAATATTTTGTTAATTAATAATTTATTCTACATTGTTAAAAGACGATCTGGCAACAGAGCAAAGCGAGAAAGAGATTGCGCTATCAGCTTTGTTGAATGAAAGACAATGATACCAATACCATTGCTAATCAAACACTGCCATTATAACGTGGACCTCACGGTAATAGTTCTTTGGACAGTAGACCTCGCGCAGTTATGAACCACAGCCTCCTCTAGTACTGTCCATCAGAATAAATTCTGTCCTGGAGTGATCCGTGGTCTAATGGATAGAGTGCTTGCGTAGCAGCATAGATATCCCAGGTTCAAACCCTCTCAATACCAAAAGTTTTTTAACCAGATCACTCCCGTGTTATCGGATGGGCACGTTAAACTGTCGGTCCCGGCTGAAGCATGACAGTCGTAAGGCCCATTGACGGCTTAAATTATATATTCAGGCGGTGGGACCTTCCCGCAAGGGACTCCCCACCAACAAAAGCCATACGAATTTACTTTAATTCTGTCCTGTCGTGTCCGCAAGATATCGGTGTGAGAACATCTAATGGTGATCAAAAATGTTGATCAGGTTGGTGTATCGACAATGCTAATCATTGATCGAGCGAAGTGAGGTCTAAGATTCAAGTCGTCAGTTTTGCATTTCTCTTTATGTTTATATGTTGCGCATTTACGGCGAAACGCTGCAATAGATTTTCATGAAATTTGACAGGTATGTTCTTTATCGAATTGCGCGTCGATGTATATGTAACGTTTTTGGAATTTTGCATTTTAAGGATAATATAAAAGGAAAAGGAGTTTCCTTCATTTGTCAATATTACCATAAAATCAGCCTATAGAATTATTCTTGATAAATCAGCTGTCGAGTGGATTATTAATTGCATGCAATTACGCATGCAATTAATAACTCATAGTGACATAGTATTATTTCTCTCGACCTTTCTCTGCTTTCAACTCATTTGACCAGTTGACAGTATGTCTTGTAGGAAATTGGTTAGACAGACCGTCCTTATAAATACTACTAGTGAGGTTCTCGTTATAATGGCAGTGGAGAAAGATAGCAGAACAACGTTGCCGAACCTGTGACTTGTCAATGCCTTCTATAGACGGTTGCTGATACAGGTTTATTGATGTAATATTAACTGTTCATTCTCGTTTAAAATAATCAATTATATATATTTATTAAGCATGAAATTATATTTTCAATAATTGCATAATGAACTTACTTAATTAAAATGAAATATTTTGTTAATTTATTATTTATTCTACATTGTTAAAAGACGATCTGGCAACAGAGCAAAGCGAGAAAGAGATTGCGCTATCAGATTTGTTGAATGAAAAGACAATGATACCAATACCATTGCTAATCAAACACTGCCATTATAACGTGGACCTCACTATGGGTTGAATGCAGCTTGGCAAACACTCATGATATGTGCAGATACACATTATGTTTTTGCCAAGTTATGTTCAATTTAATAAATATAGTTTATAAGGATGGCAAAAATCGTCCAAAACTCGATGTATCTGTAACTGGTTCCAGGTGTTGGAATTTCGCAATTCCAGACTGACGTCTGTCTTTCTGCAGATATATGCTCGCGTCTACATTCTTCTCCGTCTGTTGCTGTGCAGGTTGGCCTTAAAGAATGAGGATATCTTGTGCAAAACATTTTTCGGTTTGGTGCTGTAATAGTATATTTCGCACCTAGGGCCGAAAATGAGACATTTCCGGCTCGAAATCGGTTTTTAAGTCCGAGGCCGTAGGCCGAGGACTAGAAAAGATTGAGAGTCGGAAATACATTTTGCCCGTGGTGCGAACGCTATTTTTCGCCACACAAAAAAAACAATATAATATATATGATATTAATTTTGTTTATCAGGCAGTTCCAAAAGCTAAACTGAAAGGTCATAGCTCTAGCAAATCTGAGGTAATCTAAATATCAGAAATTGTCCAAGTATTTATATATTTTCTTCATTTTCAGTGGATACAATTACAAATCATATTATTCAATTATGTTTTAATGTGGGAGGTTGAGTTTATACCTTTTTACTCTTTTAAATGGCACAATAAGATGATATGATTATGAATGTTTTGATTCTTGAATAATAAACACAAATAATTAAAAGTTTTTTGATAAGCTGTTTTAGCACACTTGAAATTTGGACAATCTGAATGTCAACAATGCTTGTTATCGTCGACTGCGGAAGTTGAGGTCAGAAGTCCTCTCCTACTCTGAAAATCGAATTTGAATAGTTTATAATATCTTATTTGTATTTCATTCATCCAAATAGAATGATAGTATCTTATTGCAAAATACTTTATTCAATTCTAGAAGCATAAACTGATTCCGTTTCATAAACTATTTTGTTCACATCAAATCAGAATCAGCTGATTTCAAGGTTATTTTACAGCCCTAGGGCCGTAAAAATTTTACCGGCCTGGTCGGAAATCAATCATTTTCGGCCCCCTTATGATGCACGAAAACGAGCTCATTACATCCAAGTGGGGCGAAAAACTTAATACATCATCCTTTTAAAAAGTAATGAACAATTCCTGTGTCATATTGGATTTTGCTCCCATTACTACACAACTATTGGTTTTGATGTCTGATTCATTCTGGTTTTATCAGGGCTTCCATAGTTACTATTTACCTACTCCATGGCGCTGCAACCCATCTAGGCACTACCTCCGTAAACAAAGCCGTAGTGCATTCGTGTGATGTCAGCACAGGTAGGGCTCCTACACCAATAAAAATTCGTTGATTTCAGCTGATCTATATCAGCTAGTGTTTTTATTGGGGTAGAAGCCCTACCTGTACTGACGTCACATGAATGCACTATGGATTTGCTTACGAAGGTAGTGATCTAGGGCCTTGGCCTCCTCTAGAATGCCTCTCCACTCCTCTCTGTCGGCAGCCTTGCGTCTCCATCCCCTAACGCCTATTTTCCGAAGATCATCTTCTACATCATCCAGTCAGCGCTTCCGTGGACGTCCTTCCAGCCTTCTTCCAACTGGGTTCTCTATGAAGACTCTTAACGGCTCTTGAATCGCTCATTCTTTGTGCATCACCTAACCAGCTCAAGCGTCTCACTTTGATCTCATGTACAATAAGGGTAACCGTCCTCTGGAACCGTATTCAACCGATCCGTTCGGCCGTTGGATCGGTCGAATCTGCCGGCCGTCAACACGGCCACCATATTCGGCTATTGGAACCGTTTCCGTCAGTCTAGTTCAGTAGTTGGCTGGTTGCCAGAAAGTGAAGTGGCAAGCTAGTTAGTAGGCAAAGTCATTCTTCTGTGTGTGTTTACTCACAAAGATAATTAAAAAAGATTTATAAAACATAACAAGTTCAAAAAAACAAAAACAGACAAGACTGTGAAACAATTTTGAGGTTAGGATGATGTTGTCTCAGCTCGACGTCGGACGGATAGAGCCGGAAAATCTCATTCAATTCGGATCGAAAACTTGATCGGCCGGAGACGGCCGTGCACGGACGTATGAACCTGTTGCAATAGACGAGCTTCTGTGGCCAATCATCTGATATTTGCCACCTGTGATTAACAACCTGTTTTCGACTTGCATTAGTTTGTTTATTCATTGTATCAGTTTATTTAATATTTTCTCAGTTCAATTTTGTCATCTCTAAATTAAAACATCTAATCATTCATCCAGTTTTATTTAACCTATTTTATCATAGGAAATCCACAAATCAAATTTCCTATACATCTATAGCTTTCTTTGTTGGGGGATCGTTCGGACGAGTTCGGTAGTTTTCGGCTGATGCTAGTTCGGACGAAATCGGTTCCAGTGGACGGCCCACCTAGGTGGTCAGGCAGCCCTTGATTCGAACAAAGTCTCCATTCTCCATCAATACATACTGGAACGTATATTCTTGTCAAAATCTTTCGTTCCCAGATACTCAGTATGTTATTATTATTGAACGAAAATCCTAATTAAATGCTGTAATTCACCACGAAGACTTGATGGATTGTATAATTCATGATATGAACAAATAAATGAAATTTTACAGATGGAAATAAATTGGAAGTTGCATTTGTTCAAATGCTAATTAATGAATAATTATTATTAAACGAAAATTCCAATTAAATGCTGTGAATCACCCCAAAGACTTCTGCTACTGCAAATATTGACAACAGGGTAAACAGCTAGATGGAAATTCGATGAGCGCTACTATTCAAAAATAGGGAATGACAAATAATATTTGAATAGTAGCGCTCATCGAATTTCCATCTAGCTGTTTACCCTGTTGTCAATATTTGCAGTAGCAGAAGTCTTCGGGGTGAATAATTACAGCATTTATTCTATAAATTAAATTAGTATCTATCATAATTTACATTTTTATTATGCATTTTGTATGTATCATTCATGTTTTGTAACTATGTAATTTAATTTGGATTTTCGTTTAATAATAATAAATAATTCATTAGCATTTGAATGATTGCATTATCTCAGTAATTTCCATGTGTACTCAGTAGGTCTTCATCTTTCTTTTTCAAAACCTAGGTTTCTGCCCCACAACTGGCTTTATAACTGTTCATAGATTTGTAGTGTATTTTCCCTGACAGGATTTTGGATCTTAAGTAGTGGCTAAGTGCATAATTACATCGATCTGCTGCAGCTATATTCTCTTTTACGTCAACTTCAACATCTATGTCATCTTCATCATCAACATTTATGTCATCTTCTGTGATAACAGAACCAAGATATTTGAAGTGTTCCATTCTTTCGAATTTTGCACTCTCTGTCGGCAATTTGCCGGGCTCTGCTGCTTGCCAGATACTTTGTCTTACTTAGTTACACATGAACGGTTTTTTGCCGGCCGGTTCTTTTGCCGTGCGAAGTATAAAATACACAGGAGGAAGGCATGGAGGACACACTTCAGCCGGCTGGCGAAAAACCGGATCCGAAATCAGTCGGTGGGACTCACGGCTATTCTCTACTTCGCCGGACGGCTTTTTCGCCGCCCGGCAGATAGGAGGGCATTGTTCATTTATGGAGATGAACACACGGTACGGCAAACAGCCGGCCGGCCCTGCCTCTACATCTACCACTTCTTCAGTCATTCATACGTAGTTCATCCCTCAAAGTGGTTGTGTTGTAGATTTGTTCAGAGTTGTCATGAGTGTAGATCTAGACATAGACTTATTAATAAGCCTAGTTAATGAAAACATTATGGAACAGATCTCTAGAAATTTATAAAGACAAAAACCCTACCAGAGACTGCTGGCGTCAAATTTGTTATTTAGAAAGAAAGAAAGAAATATTTATTGCCAAAATCATTAAACAAACTTTACAAAAGTGAAAAATATAAAAATTTTCATATACAATACATTGCAAAAACTTAAAATTAAAATATTTCCCATTTAAAAATCGATTATAATATTATCATTGGCGTTACCAGTAAAACTAAGTAGTTTGAGCGATGGCAACGAGTTATCAGTCGGCTATAATTAGTGGCTTGAGATTCAGTCGAAAATTGAAAAAAGAAACATATGGAATGTATGAAAAACTAGAGAAAAAAAAAAATAAAATTTCAATCCGAAAAGAAGAAGTACTAAGAGTGAAATACTAAGAGAGCAGAAAAACTAGAATGAATTCATAATAATTTAAAAACTCAAAAGAAAAAGAGATGATTCATGTAATTATTAATCTACAATTCACTGTACATATATAATCCATTTAATAACATAATGTAATTCATTTGTAGCATATATGCAATTCCTTTTGTAAGCAAAGAGAGAATTAGAAAAACAATACAATACAGTACACATGACACAAAAAATAAAACTTAAACTCAGAGAGAGAAAATTAATCTGGGAGTATAGCCCTACTAATAATAAATTCAGAGGAACTGAGGAAGACAGTATTATGTACATCAAATTAAAATATTTTAGGTATGATATCTTCTGTCTTTATCCAGCTTTCAATTTTTAATTTAAGTGCTTTTGTAGGTTTTCTTGCAATGAAATGTTCTGGCATAAAATTAATAAGCTTTTTTGTTGTATAGTTGAATTGTCTTCTGCATATAGTTAGATCTGTTCGAGGAACAAAGCATCTATTTACTGATCTAAAACTATAATTAGTTGAATGAGGTGTAAAAAGATGTATATGGTTACTGATATATTTAACAAGATGAATAAACACTATTTTAACGAGATTTTAACCTCACAAACTAAATTGATGGTTCTCTATTATTTCCAATCAATTCAATACAATTTCTAAAAACAATTATAAAACAAAGATATGATGATACATTTGAAATTATTTCTTAGTTATTGACAGTACTATTTCATAAACACGACTGAGAACTTGTAAGTACATATTTTGTGAAGAGCATAATTAATCGGTTATTATTGCTGCCTGTGAAGAGCATAATTAATCGGTTATTATTGCTGCCGTGTCCGGCGACTGTCGAACGGCAGTTGCCGTGTGTTCTGGTATTCAACCGGCGCCGGATCCGGCCAAACAGCCGGTCATACATTTCCAATGTATTTAATCATTCTCATCGAATTCATTCAATCTTGAAAATAATAAAAATGAGTACTCCTTACTCTAATGGCAATATAGATTATAGTATATGTTGTGAATTATAGATTATAGTATAGAAAGAGGTTGGTTATTCTAAAGTAATTGTAAATATTATCTTGTTTGAAGGTTCAGTTCTCAATCCTATCAGGTATACACTAATAAATTATGTAATTAATCCCTCTTTTAATAAATATTAGTTCTTAGTTGATTAAATATGACTATTAGCTCTGATGATACTATCAAAATTCAGTATAAATTTTATGAAATTTGGATGAAAAGAAGTTTTGGACTGTAGTCTGTTTCTTTGTCCTTAATTTGATTGTAAAGACAAAAACCCTACCAGAGACTGTTAGATCCCAATTTTAATTGTCAGCTGAGCTTTAGTGTTTACGAGTTTGTGTTTCTTGAATAGTTCCAAATTTTCTCAAATAACTCAATATTATTCGTTAAAAGTGGTAATTGAGTGGAATATTTCTAATTAATTTATCAATTTAAGCCATCTAAATTTAAAATTTATAGTTTTAATGTTTATTTTGGACCAAAATTTTATAAAAATTGTACACGTGAATTCTAACCTTATCTTGGACTTTGTCACCTATAAATTTGGAAGAAGAATAGCACAAGGACTAACTTATTATTTTATCTTTCAATGTTATTACATTTGTGTCATTTTCATTGTAAATAAATAAATAAATAAAATGATAAATAAATAATCCCTATATCTTTTTTTTACAACCAGCCGTCTTTTGGATGCAGTGAGTATTATTGAAAACATCTTATATTAAACTTATTTTGGAATACAATAATTTAATTGTATTTTCACAGTAAATTGAGCAATCATGAAGTTTTGACATTTATACTGTAATCTATTGAATAGCATAGAAATGCAATTGATGAATCAAGCTTGAATATTGTATTCATCTTTGAAATATTATGTTCTAAGTGGTCTAGTGTTCTGAATACTGGTGTGAAAACTTACACTTGAACAAATGCATAGCAATCAGTGCAATGAGGAAATCGTACTTGAAAACCTGAGGTAGGATGTTATGTGAACAACTCTACACCTCTTCTGAACAATTATGAAGATTTATTATTAAATCATTAAGAAATTTATTTTCTTTACTAATAAAATATAATTGACAATTTTATCCTAACAGAAATGATCTGTTAATATTACATCAGATATACCGGAATCAGTTATACTCTAAAGAAGGCAGATAATCATCAACACTGTTCTCATATCTTACTTGGCTGTCATTATAACTTGGGCCTCACTATAGCATATTTGTAGCAATTAGGGATGGGTATCGAAAGACAAAACATCGATGTTTTGAACATCGATGTTTTTTTCTCCTGAACTTTCACTGATAAGTGAAAAACATCGAACAGTGAACATCGATGTTTTTAAACATCGATGTTTTAAACATCGACGTGTTGCCATACATTTTACTGATGATACTACTACGTAGATTATTATTATCCTTAGAGTAACTCAGATAGTGAAATCAATTTCCTTTTTTATGTTCATGTAAAAGAAAGGGACAGAGCTTTTAAAAACTAGTTAACAATAAAGGAATATTATTGATTGGCAGCAACGAAACTGAAAGTTAATAAATTGTTTGTAGTTGTAGGTAATCAGACTTGACGTTAGCAACGGAGATTGTTATTTAATCGAATATAAAAAAGAAAATTCAATAATCTAAAATATTGTTTCAAAGATTTGAATATTTGTTTAGTATAAGAGAAATTAAGACGGTATTATTCTTTTGTCCAAATCTCGAAATACTTGAAAATACAAAAAAAAAACTTTAATTTCAAGTGATTACAATTTTATCTGGAGCTATTGTTTCAATATTTTAACTGTTTCTTACTGGAATTACAGCAATTATAGACTTGGTATTCAAGTAACAGTCTTCCAAACAATTGAAGTCAGGTTGTGACTAGAAAGATACATCAACTCTATTATAGTTCACAAGATTTGTCATCTTCATAGTTTAGTCAGAAATCTCTCGGCATATCCTCGAAGAATCTGTCTTAGAATTTCATCATAAACTAATTTTAGCAATCATTGTTACTTTTAATTGTTAATTTTAGCAATCATAATCGTATTCATTCAATACCTGATAGTTTTATTCAGGAAATGAGAATGAATAGAGGTGTTTTTTTTATGGATATCTACACTCCATACAATACGAGGACCTCTATTCCAGAGCTAGATTAATAATTGGTATTAAACGTATGTTGAGGAAAGCACTTGTAATAAGAAAAACTCTTTCTTCCTAAGAAACGAAAAATCCGACCTCTTATTCAATTCTAAATGGGTATATAACCTTGACAAGGGCCACAGTTATGTAAATCTTCAAGAGTATCCAACAGTCTCACATAAAAATACAGAGAGCCTGATTGAAAATTTCCTTTTTGTTGGGAAAAACATCGAATGACCGATGTCTAGGTAAAACCATCGATAAGTGAAAAACATCGAACATCAAACATCGATGTTAAAACATCTATGTTTGATGTTGAAACATCGATGTATCGATACCCATCCCTACTGTTAGTTAAAATAGCTGTGAATCTTCGTTGACGTCTATTCTGTTGTAAAGATCACAGAAAATAGAAACCACAAAAGTATAAACTACAAATTATAAGAAGTACTAGTTGTTCATTTCTTCCTGATCAGATTCAGTTGGCTATTTCCAGCCGTGATGCTCTGTTTAACAAGCCAAGCCACCCATGAATTCTGTGATAATCAACCTGAACAACTTGAATCTCTTCCGCTCTACTGACCCATAGTCTTTAAATTCCTCATTAAATTTCCAAATAAAATACATAAATTATATGAATTTTTCCTAACCAACTTTAATCTCATCTAATCTCTTATGCTCCACTGACCACTGTCTCAAAATTCGCCATTAAATTCCCGAATAAAATAAATTTATGAATTTTCCCTTACCAACTTTAAACTTATCCAATCTCTTCTGCTTAAATGACCCACAGTCTTTAAATTCGCCATTATATTCCCAAATAAAATAATTTTATGAATTTTTCCTTACCAACTTTAAACTAATCCAATCTCTTCTGTTAAAATGACCCATGGTCTTTAAACTCGCCAAACTGTATTTGTAGCTTCTATTCTTTTTACCACATATGTCTAATTAGAGAAGTGTTTTGGATAATTCCCATAGAAAACTCTTAGGGCTGGTTTCCGAGCTCGGGATCTATAAGTTCTGGACTTACAGAGTCTAGGACTAAAATAAGCGCTCGGGTTTAAATCGACTTTCTGAGTCACGATTTTATCTTCCAAACTCCGGGGCTCTCGACTTATTTGAGTCCAGGACTTTAATGTAGTAAATATGAGGGAAATTCACAATATTTTGATGTTATATTGTTGGCATTATAGCAAAACGAAAACAGCTGATAGCAGCGGGATGATTCAAATGAACATGCTCTTCAAACTATTTCGTGAAAATACGTTTCGATTTCTTTGTAGGTAGGCCTATTCAAAGCAAAACCTAACCTTTTGAAAGATGAATGAATAAACATTTCGTTTCACGTTATGCTATTACGGTATTGATAATTGATCCCATGGTATTTAGATGAAAATAAAATATACCGTGATTGATTTCTTCCTATATACCGTGATTGATCCTCCAGTGACTTTGGAATAAAAATTCCATTAGGCTATTGAGTTTGAAAACGTATTTGTTTAAAAAAAATGGAATAATAATTTATTATTTTTATATTAATATGTTGAATATGACATTGATTAATAACATTCAGATTGGGAATATAAATTCCAAGGCAATATTTTTGTATTATTTTTTCTTGAACATTTTTAGGTTATGTCACAATCGTTTTTTACGCATAATTTCTGATACAATTCTATAGCAAAATAAACTTGCAAACTATGAATTATGAATTTAGATAGACTAATCCAGATAAATTAGGTATTCCATGACATCCATTTGGCTTTTCATCTACTCCAAAACAATAACTGAATTGTATTGGCTCAGTTAAGTCTAGAACTTGGATTTAAACCCTACACCAGTCGAGGTTTTAAAATTACGCAGTTTTAAGTTCTGGACTTGACGATTTTTGATAAATCCTCGACTCAGAAAGAGGCGAGAATCTAATTCAAGTCCTGGACTTATAAGCTCTTCACTCAGAAAGCTAAATTATAAACTCCAGGGTCTAACGTGATCTCTAAACTCCAGAGTCTATTCAAGTCCTAGAATACGTGAACGCTGTGACCCGGAAAGCCAATTTTCTGACTCCAGAGTTTAAAGCCAGTTAGAGTCTAGAACTTGGCTAAATGCCGAACTCGGAAACCGACCCTTAATTTATCTCTTTAAACTCTTCCATTGAGCAATGCAGTTTTTTGCGAACACTTCAGAATTCAGGCATTATCTTTAGAAAAAGTACGGGCAAAATAACTCAGTACTGCAGTCTTTTGATAAGCCTTTCTTTCAGTAGTTTTTAATCTGATAAACTAAAAGTTGGCAATCATTTTCAAAGAGTTACAACTAACTCGACTAGTTAATTCAGCCGGATAGAGCCGGAAAATCCCATTTAAAACGGATCAAAAAATTGATCGGCCGGAGACGGCCGTGCACGGCCGTATGAACCTGTTGCAATGGACGAGCATCTATTCCTTTCTTTGTTGGGGGATCGTTCGGTCGCGTTCGGTAGTTTTCGGCCGATGCTAGTTCAGACGAAAACTGTTCTAATGGACGGCCCACCTAATGGACTGCCGATCCTCTGCCTTGTCAATGGCTTCTATAGACGGTAGCTGATACAGATCAGATACTGCCATTATAAGATGGACCTCACTATAGCATATTATCGAGCAGGTTGTTTTCTTTTCAACTTTTTCGTTACTCGGGTTGAGTGGAGTGTTTCCAGTTGGATGATTGTCCGTTATGAATTGCCATAACTGTCGCCACATTATTTATAAACCCACTATATTTTTGTCTGTGTTGTCACACTCAGACCAGTTTGACCTTGTCTGTCCCCTCTCCGCTTCATATTTTTTTTCTCTCTCTCTCTTTTGGTAGAGAGTTAGTGGGAAGAATACTTCGAATATTCTTTCCGAAGAATGGACATTGATATGTCCAAAGCTCCGCCAATTTATGTAGATGCATAACAATATTATCTATTTTATCTATATTTATTACAAATTGTTTTTTTCATATTATATACCGCTCAATAATTATTTTCTTAATTTATATTTTGTAAATTCATCTATAATTTTTCTGTATTGTAAGCTATTGTATATAAGTGTATAAGCCAGTATATATTGTAATTCACATAAATAAAGTAATCAATCAATCAATCAATCAATCAATCTCTCTCTCTCTCTCTCTATCTATCTATCTATCTATCTAGTGTTATGTTGTAGAGAGGACCTGGAGCCCTAACTCCGCCCTAATAAAGGCATATTATCAATCAATCCAATCTGCCCCTTTCAAGCAATTCCGACTTTCCTATTCTATAGTGAGTTCTACGTTATTATGGCAGTATTTGATTTACATTGGTGTTGCTATCCTAGTCTATCATTGGACAAAGCAGATAGCGCTGTCATTTTCTAGCTCTGCAACTTTGCCAGATCGTTTTAACAATGAAGAAATATGATTCATTCATAAAATATCTGATCTCAATCATGAAAATGTATTATTCAATGATTAGAGAATATATTTTTCTTGACGAATAAAGTATAATTGATTATTTTAAACAAGGATGACCAGATGAAAGTGACACATAACCTATCCACCTTTGGACTGTTGTATAAATTAGAATTGAAACAGTTTTGGGCTTATAAGCCTGTGGTACCTTACTGGAAGTACAGAGTGATACAGATTAACGGGAACTTTTAAAAACGTCATAAAACATTAGTGTGAAGGGCAAAAATGATTTTATTCAAACTAATGTAAAGTTGAAGACTTGCCAATTGAGAATATTTAATAACATCTATCACTTTTTGACAATTACTTCTTCAAGATGGCTTCCTTCCTGCACGAATACACTCTTGAAATCTGTGTTGACGATTCCTCATTGATCGCTGCAACATCTGCGTTCCTGGTTCCATGATATGTCCACCATCGATTTTCTGTTTGTGGAGCTATCTCAAATCAAACGTTTTCACAAATTGGCCAATAGCTGTGGTTGAATCATAACAGACATTCAAGATGAAATTAACAATATCCCAGCTGAAATGTTGCAGCAATCGTTCAGGAAGCTCAACACAGATTTCAAGAGTGTTTTCTTGCAGAAGGAAGCCATCTTGAAGAAGTAATTGTCAAAAAGTGATAGATGTTATTAATAATTCTCAAATGGCAAGTCTTGAACTTTACATTAGTTTGAATAAAATCATTTTTGCTCTTCCCACTTATGTTTTATGGCGTTTTTAATAGTTCCCGTTATTCTGAGCCACTCTGTATTTTTATTCTTAAAATTGAATAAATAAATGTAATCGTACATTAGATGAATAATGATGATTTGATTGATTGAATAAATAAATGAATATAAGCACGATAGGGAAGGATAGAGCTATCTGTTTTGTCTGATGACAGACAAGGATAGCAACACCAATATTAACCAGGTGCTGATTTTATTAGGTGGATCTCTGTATAGGACTTGGCTGTGGAGCAACTCTCTCCACCTGTATTATATACTGCTTATAGTTATAAATACTACTTATAGTATATACGTATTCTTGATAGTAATCCGATTGATACGCCATTTACAATCGCCTTTTGGCTTCGACTTTCTAGAGTAGATCCTGAATAATGCATTCTTCTAACGGAGGAAGGTTTGTTTTACTTGATAGCTACATCTATTTTGCACAGTCTTATATTTTATATGTATTTTATTCTATTTTTTTTTTCATTTAATTGGTAAAGTTTTGAGGAGGTTATATAGTTTCCTAATAAATACTCTGTAGTGATGTAGTGATTAAGAATATCTTTATATATTTGTAGCACTTAACAGAAAACACTTTATAGTTATATAATCCTATTATATTAAGCGAGAAATTTCTGTATTTATATATCTGGTTATTTATGTTTTACGGATCTCGAAAACGGCTCTAACGATTTTCACGAAATTTGGAACATAGTAGGTTTATGATATAAAGATTCGATCGCACTAGGTCTCATTCTTTGGAAAACTCGCTGAACGACATTAAAAGGATAATTCATCCTTGGAAAACAGATGATAATTTTGTCGTCTCTCGATAACAGAAGATGCGTGTGCCTGTGTGGGAGAGAGACAGACTTAATTCCAGCTGTGTAATCATAATCAATCAGCGAGAAATTCTATCTAGCTAGACAATTTAATTGATTTGATCAACATAATCTGATTTGTTGACATGACATGATAATCCTTCTTAACTAGAGTATATCATAATTTTCAAAGTTGATCATTATTTGACAATTTCAAGTGACTAGTGAGTGTTATTTTGTTATTCAATTTGGTTTGTATATAATCTAAATTATATTTTTTTTGTTTTAAAATGTTTGAACAGAAAATTGAACCTGAATTCAAGTGTATGGAACATAACCTACTTTTTGGACTATTTATAGTGTATAAATCAATTTTCGGGAAAGAAACAGTTTTGGGCTGTGCCTGTTAGTACTTCCCCAATCATTTTAAAGACACTTTTTTATGTATTTAAACACGACAAATATTCGTTCAAATACATAAAAAAGTGTGTTTATACAAAGCAGCTCGGAATGGATCAAGAAATCATCACATTTTAAAGAATTTTGTTCGGTTTATCAAGAGTCAATAAATAAATAATGAGCGAAGCTCGGTGTCCCGATATTAGCACTTAACAGAAAACACTTTACAGAATTATATAATACTAATTTAAACAGGAAACACAATACAGATAGAAGGAAAACACTTAGAAACTTACATTATTTTCCGGAAATTTCCGGTGATTTGGCCAACCTTTCTCAACCGTCTAGTTGAAGTCATTTCATATTAGTCGTTTCATATATTGATAGAAATAGAGCGGATTTCATTAACATGAGCATCAAAAAATATGTTGAAATGGTTTCAAATTTTAACATAAATTTCAAATTCTAACATTTATTTTAGCATTAGCTATTATTTTATTCTTCAATTCTATACATTTACAACGTTGTGTTCCAACTTTATCCATAAAGTTGGATACAATTTATTCATTTTTTTTATTTTATTCTCCATTGATTCATACAAGTACATTATAAAAATGATAGAGAAAAAATAAGGTAACCTTGTTCTATTCCTCTTCAAAATTCAGATAAGGTTACACATAATCCGAAATAGGTTGAGTCTTGTAGTTGCTCACTTCACAAAATAGATTTTGGAAAATTGATCATTGTAATGAAAAACCTCTGCATTCTAGGCTTTATTGATCAGTAATGAATTCATAACAGATTCAAAATTAGAATAAATAGTTCAACATCTGATAACAGAAACATAAGAAGAAAAACACTAGTCATATGATGATTCAATATCATCACATTCTTCCAGTCTTTAGGAATTCAATGAATAGTCTTTCAAATAAGAAGGCATTTTGCGCTCTCTATAAGATCTTCGCAGGGTGCCATCAGGAGGCTCTTCTTCATCACTGAGGGGGAATCCTGTATTTGTTTCATCTTGATTTTCATGATAATTTTCTTGATTGTTCTCAGGCTCTGCGTGATCACTAAGGCTTGATCCTGCATTTGTATCATCTTGATTTTTATCGTTATCTTCTTGAATGCTCTCTTCTCCTCGAGGGGCAAGGTTTTTCAATGATACAGTTGTCTCTCTTCCATCACTAAGCCGTACCTTGGCATATTGTGGGTTGATTTGAAGAATATCCACCTCCTCGACCAATGGATCGAATTTACTTCTTCGTATAGGTACTTTCATTAGGACTTTGTTTGAAGGGGCAAGCCAGGTTGGAAGTGCTATACCATTAGATGATTGTCTATAGTGTCGGAACATCCTATCATGTGGCGTCTCATTAGTAGCCGTGCACAATAGGGATCGAATAGAATGTAGAGAATCTGGGAGCACAGATTCCCAATCAGATACATCCAAATTTCTATGCTTCAATGTAAGAGACACTGTGCGCCAAATTGTACCATTTTCTCGTTCGATTTGGCCATTTCCTGGTGCGTTATAAGGTGATGACATGGAAGTGGCTACTCCTCGATTATGAAGGAATTCCTGCAGCTCTCTGGATTTGAAAGAGGTTCCATTGTCAGTATGTACATAAGAAGGTAAACCAAATGTGGTAAACAAGTTCACAAGGCACTGAATTACAGTTGATGAATTCATATTCGGACAAGGGTATGCAAACGGAAACCTAGAGTACTCATCAATTATTGTCAACAAATATTTGTTTTTAGTTTTTGATGGAAGAGGACCCTTGAAGTCCATGCTTAATCTTTCAAATGGATGTGTCGCCTTTATGAGAGTAGATTTCAATTTCTTGAAAAATTGAGGTTTTATGGCATTACATGTTTGACATGAAGAAGTCATTTTTCTGACATCCTCAACTGAATAGGGTAAATTATGAGTTCTTACCCAATGAATCATTCTGGTCACTCCAGGGTGACACAAGTCACAGTGTAGGGAGTGTAATTTATCGGTTTGAGTTGCATTACACACTCTGGAAAGTGCATCTGCTACTTGGTTGTCCTTTCCTGGTCTGTAAATTATTTCGTAATTGTAGCATGACATCTCCAATCGCCATCGTTGTATTTTTTCATTTTTTATTTTATTTTGATGAGTCATATCAAACATGAATGATACAGAGCGCTGGTCAGTGATAATTTTGAAGAATCTTCCAAGTAAGAAATGTCTCCACTTTTTAAGAGCACACACAATAGCAAAAGCCTCTTTTTCAATGGATGAATGTTTACGCTCACTATCATTCAGCTTCTGAGAAAAGAATGCTACTGGACGTCCACACTGTGATAGGACAGCTGAAATTGAAAAATCAGATGCATCTGTTTCAACCACAAAAGGTTCAAAGTCGTCAATTGTACTAACTACTGCCTTAGAAATCTCAGTTTTGAGTTGATTGAAGTCAGCTATAGCTTCAGAAGTCAAAGGAAAGGTCTTTGCTGTAAGAAGCCGTTTAGCTTTATCTGAATAATTGGATATCCATTTGGAATAGTGTGCAAACATTCCAATTGTTCGCTCAAGAGCCTTTCTATTATCTGGGGGTGGAAGATTGAGCAATGGTTTCAGACGTTCAGGGTCAGGAGAAATTGTCCCATTTTCAATTTTATAGCCAAGCAAGCTTATTGAAGTAAGTGAATATTTGCTTTTTTCTGTATTGATTGTAAAATTATATTTTTGTACTGCATCTAAGAATTTTTTGAGATTCAAATCATGTTCCTTCTGATTCTTACCACATATTGTCACATCATCCAGGTATGCATACGTTTTTTCAAGTTTTTCATTATTAATAACATTATCAATGACTCGCTGAAAAGTGGGTACACCATCTGTCAGACCAAAAGCAAGCCTTCGAAATTGATACAAACGGCCACATGCCTCAAATGCAGTGAAAGGTCGATCTTTTTCTCGTAGGGGTACCTGGTGGTAAGCGCTTTTCAAGTCAATAGTGGTGAATACAGAGTTTTTTGAGACCTTAGAAACAATATCTTCAAGACTAGGGAGGGGATATGCGTCAAGATGTGTGTATCGGTTAATAGTTTGAGAATAGTCTATTACCATTCGCTTTTTGTGATTTTCGTTCTTCACTACAAATGCTTGAGCTCTCCAGGGAGACCTGCTTTCTTCAATAATTCCATCAGCTAGCAGTTTCTCAATTTTTTTCTCCATGAAACTAGTGTCTTCAAGAGAATGCTTTCGGGATTTAGTAATTATAGGTTTAATGTCTTTAGTTAAAAACTCAAAAAGTGGTGGAGGTTCTATCTTTGCTGGAGCCAGATAATTGATAGTCAATGGGGGTTTAGTTCCTCCAAATGAAACTCTAAGTTCAGAGTGTTGATTAAGTAAGTCATGTCCTACAATAACATTAGCACACAAATCAGGCAATACACTGAATTTTGTTTTGGGGTAATGTTGACCTGAAAATTCTAAATGAGCTACACAATAAAAGGAAATGTTCTTTCTTAGTGATGTTGAAGCCATGGACACTGCACCAGTTGTAGGGTACATTTCAAGTCCACATTTTTTAGCAAAACAGTGTGAAATAAATGTCTCAGAGCTTCCTGTATCTATCAAAGCAGAAGTAGGAATGTTGTTTACCTGAGCTTGTACTGTAGCATTTTCAAGAACAGTAGAGGCTGCAATAAGCGCCGAAGATGAAGAAGTTTTAGTAGATTTGCAGACATTTTTCCAATGACCTATTTTCTGGCATTTTTCGCATGAGTCATTTAGTGCAAGGCACTGCTGACGTGTTTTATGTCGCTGACGACCACAAAAATAACATTTTTAAAAACTTGAGCTTCCAGTTTTTACAGCTGACAAATTTGTTTCTTTACATGAATTTTCTGAAGAATTATTTGAAGTGTCATTAAGAGTTATTTCAGAAGAGTAAGAAGCTGATTGATTTCTGGCAGATTCCAAGGCACGTGCTTTTTCAATAGCTTCATCAAGAGTTAGCTTGTCAAACTCCAAAAGTCTCAGTCTTATCTGATGAGAGCTGAGGCCCCGGATAAATGAATCACGAATGTATGTTTTCCTATGAGTTTCAGAATCAGCATCTGCAAACCCACAATTCTTACTCAGTTGTTGTAAAGCTTGGTTATATTGGTCAATTGTCTCATCTGAAGACTGTTTTCTAGTTGCCAATTTATGTCTAGCGAATATTTCATTTATTGGTTTTACATATGCAGATTTTAGTGCGTCAATAGCCGAAGTATATGAATTTTTTCGGCAATTGTTTGATAAACAGAATGAGATAGAAAGTTGGTAAGCAACCGCAACTTACTTTCATCATCGATGTCTTCTTCGTCAAAAGATGCGATGAAATTCTCAAAAGTCTTTAGCCAGAAGTTCCATTCTTGTAGAGCTGTTGGAGAATTCGGATCACCATCAAACTTGTCTGGTTTCAAAAATTTGTCCATCGTAACGCGAATTTTCAGTTTTCGTTTCCAGAAAAGATTTGAAGATTATACATTTGTTGTTGAATAGAAATTGTGAAATAGAGAATAGAAATTGATTGACTCGTATTTGATAAGATGAATTGATTTGATGATTTTAGATTACTGATCAATAAATTGTAATGAAAAACCTCTGCATTCTAGGCTTTATTGATCAGTAATGAATTCATAACAGATTCAAAATTAGAATAAATAGTTCAACATCTGATAACAGAAACATAAGAAGAAAAACACTAGTCATATGATGATTCAATATCATCACAATCATATTCGATTGAAACTATTCAATGAAATAATCCATTATTCAATTTATTAATACTTGAAGATATTTTTTATCAATTTGGATTATTTTATTCTATAGTTTATATTTATTTCTTCTTGAATACTAAGATTATCTATCTGATTTATAAATTATGGAATGTATTCCACTCTGTTCAATTATTTGTAATTATAGTGGTTTTATGGTGAATAAATTTGGATTTGAGGCTTCAAGAAAATCTATTTTTGTTGTTGATTGAAAGAAAATTATCAAATATTTGCAGTTACACAATACTCATTTTCCAACCAATAAAAATTTGCAAAAATGCTGTTTTTATGAATAATTATTGTTACTAAGTGTCAACCAAAATTATTTATTTATTTATTAGAACAGTCACAAACACGATATTTGGAAAGAGAAACAGGCAATTGCCCAAAACTTCTTCATTTCCTTGATTTTGGCACATAAATAGTAAAAGTGAGGTTAAGTTTAAAATTTCTGTTTTACCAAAGGTTAACACTCAGAGAATTCGTATTCGAGATATGACTGATGAATTTTGAATTTTGAAGGGTTGATAAGAGCCTGAAATAACACTAAACAATCCGAAAGTTTCAATAATATTGAAATAAACTTAAAAATTTTGAGCAGAAAAATTAAAACTACTATCATTGCAACTATCAGCTGATTATATAATGGTTTCTTGATCCATTCTGAGCTGCGATGTACTAACAAACTTTTTTCTATGTATTTCACACGACATTGAGTCAAATATTTATGTAAATAATCAAAATCTTTTACTTACTGACTGTAATAGTACTTTCAACCGTCTCGCGATCATTTTCAACTGTCAAAATTATGTTTCTCTTCTATTTTCATTGTTGTCTCCAGATTTTGATTGTCCTAATCTATAACTCTAAATCTTATCACAAATCTCCTGAGGCTTTAAAGCAATGTGATATTTATTCAAATTTAGACTTCTATTAGTAACAAACTTTCTCATCTTTTGCTCACAAACCTGCTAAGACTTCAAAGCAATGGAATATTTATTTAAAATTTAGACGTCTATTAGTAACAACTTTTCTCACAACCTGTAAGACTTCAAAGCAATGGAATATTTATTTTTCCTCCACCTACTGTCTAAAGTACTTACTTTACTCCCTGAAACCTAATACTAAAGTGTCACTTTTTCGCTCTCTGTAGTAAAAAACAGAAAAACTCCCTAGGGAGTAAAAGTGACACCATTTAAATAACATGGGGAGCATTCTCTATTTTGAAACTTACATTGTAATAGGTTAGAAGGTCTAAGCTCAGATGAGAAAGCATAATAGAGGTGTCTGTCATTGAGTCAACTGAATTCAATACCACAACCAGAAATTTGATTAACTCATGAAATATGTGTTTGTATGATAATTATTATATTCTTAATGTTAGTAGATGATAGAAATTTATACAATTTTTAAAATATTTTATTCTATCCAAAATACCAGCCAACAAATATTTTTGATCTGCAATTCAAATCTGAACCGCGTGATCTGGAGTCAGCCATTTTTGGTAGCTTCTCAGCTGATATAATTGTTACAACTTTTGCCAATAGATAGCGCAATCGGCAGTGCCAATCAGACGACCGGTTTTTAGGTTTTAGATTTAGGTTATGTTGTTAGGAATCATTGTCACCAATACGTAAGTTATTAGAATGATTTTATTTGCAGTTTCTATAAAAAAATGTAGATGGAGGAAAAATGTTGTGTACATCACGAGCGAAAAATACTTTTTCTCCCTCAGGAAAATTGCTGCCCTCGGCTTCGCCTCGGGCTTCAAACTTTTTCCCACAGGAAGAAAAAGTCGTACTTTTCACTCTAGATATACAAATAACTATAAATTTAGAATTCTATTTGTTACAACCTTTCTCATCAAACCAAACTAATTTGTTTTACAATTTCTCAGAGCAAATTAGGGCTTCATTCACCACAATTCCACCAGAAATACGTTCTCCTCCACTGTGCAGTCGATTTAGTGTTAGTGTCACGACTATTCCCTTTCTTTCTTCAATTTCATCAAATGACGGCTTGTGTCACCATCGGCCTAGTTACGTAAATTCGCAAGATGGCTTCTAAATTTCCAGTGATGCTCTTCTGCACTCCAGAATTCTGCACTCTTCTTTCTCCTTCTCCTCAGCATCCTTCTTCTTCTTCTTCTCTTCCTCCTTCTTCTTCACCCCCTCCTCCTCAACTTCCTCCTTTCTCTAGCATCGTTGTTTCTATCTATAGTGAGGTCCACGTTATAATGGCAGTGTTTGATTAGCAATGGTATTGCTATCCTTGTCTATCATTCAACAAAGCGGATAGCGCTATCTCTTTCTCGCTTTGCTCTGTTGCCAGATCGTCTTTTAACAATGTAGAATTAATAATTAACAAAATATTTCATCTCAATTTATTATGAAATGATTGAAAAAGAAAGAAAGAAAGAAAGGAAGAAAGAAATATTTATTGCCAAAATCATTAAACAAACTTTACAAAAAATATAAAATATGTGAAAAATATAAAAATTTTCATATACAATACATTGCAAAAACTTAAAATTAAAATATTTTCCATTTAAAAATCGATTATAATATTATCATTGGCGTTACCAGCAAAACTAAGTAGTTTGAGCGATGGCAACGAGTAATCAGTCGGCTATAATTAGTGGCTTGAGATTCAGTCGAAAATAGAAAAAATATAATAAAGAAAAAAGAAACATATGGAATGTATGAAAAACTAGAAAAAAAAAATAAAATTTCAATCCGAAAAGAAGAAGTACTAAGAGTGAAATACTAAGAGACCAAAAACTAGAATGAATTCATAATAATTTGAAAACTCAAAAGAAAAAGAGATGATTCATGTAATTATTAATCTACAATTCACTGTACATATGTAATCTATTTAGTATAGTAACATAATGTAATTCATTTGTAGCATATATGCAATTCCTTTTGTAAGCAATGAGAGAATTAGAAAAACAAAACAATACAGTACACATGACACAAAAAATAAAACTTAAACTCAGAGAGAGAAAATTAATCTGGGAGTATAGCCCTACTAATAATAAATTCAGAGTAACTGAGGAAGACAGTATATGTACATCAAATTAAAATATAATTTATAAAAAATATAATTTATTGCTTAATAAAATATAATTGATTATTTTAAACGTGAATGAACAGTTAATATTACAACAATAAACTTGTATCAGCTACCGTCTATAGAAGGCATTGACAAAGCAGAGGATCGATAACGTTTTTCTCGCTATCCTTCTCCACTGCCACTAAAACGTGGACCTTACTATAGCATTCAGTATTGTTATAATGTATACAGGGTGATTCATAATTATGGTAAAATAATTCAATACGTGATAGTAGAGGTAAAAATAAGAAGAAAAGTTCCTATAAACATATATCCATAAACGCTTCATTAGCGAGCTATACAGGGTGAAAGATTTCGCCCAGAATTCAGTTCCTCTGGTGAAATACACCGATGCTGAATTGTTTGGGGACTAGTTTTTGAAAAGCTTATGCTGGATTCATATGGAAGAATATCTAAAAAACTGAATAAAACTAGTCTGGAAGCTGTAGTGTGAGTAGTTTTTGAGAAAAAAGTTAAAATATGCAAAAAATTCAAGTAGAAAAACACAGACTTCTACGTTTGATGCCCAATAACTTTCTTTAATGACCAGTAAACAAATAATTTTTCGCAATAAAAATTGTAGAGAATTTAATTCTGAAAAGAATTATGTAAGCTGTGTAAAATAAATTTGAATAAAAGTTGGATAAAAATGTATTCTTATGGATATGGATATATGTATATAAGAACTTTTTTCTTATTTTTACCTCTACTATCACTTATTAAATTATTTTACCATCATTATGAATCACCCTATATAATAGTATCTGTTTTGTCGAATGATATACAAAATATTATGTTAATGAATCATAATCCTACATTGATAGAGAAAATATTTTGTTAATCATAATTCTACATTGTTAAAAACCGTTCTGGCAGAGCTGAGGAGCTAGAAAAGGATAGCGCTATCTGCTTTGTCGAATGATAGACAAGGATAGCAACACCAATGTTGATCAGATACTGCCATTATAACGTGGACCTCACTATAGTTTTATTTTCTGGTCGAGTTGAGGCGCTGACAACTTCCTCCTCCTCCCAAGACACGTTTCCTTCTTTTTCAACTCGGCTTCATTTCAGGAGCAGTTTTTTGTTGATGCTTTTATACCTATTGTGTGTAACTCCTTCGGCTTTTAGTCGTTAGAGTATTGGAACTGAATAGTGGAACGTCAATCTTACACAATAATATTGTTCTCATTTGAATTTAGATTCCAATCTATTGAAAAATTCTTTCACAAATTTTCCAATCTGTATTATGAGTAATCATAGATTAAACAAATGTAGATTATTTATTCTATGAACAATCTAGATTGTTTATTCGATGGTATAATATTAAGCCACAAATATGACACATGGCGTCACGGCTATTATGGTTATAACTTATTTTTTACTTTCCTTGCCCTATTACCATAGGTAAGGAAAGTATTGCTTTCCGAAAAAATTAAGGTACCCCAATTTCTGAATTTCTATACGTTTCAAGGTCCCCTGAGTCCGAAAAAGTGGTTTTTGGGTATTGGTCTGAATGTATGTGCGTCTGTGTACACGATATCTCATCTCCCAATTAACGGAATGACTTGAAATTTGGAACTTAAGGTCCTTACAATATAAGGATCCGACACGAACAATTTCGATCAAATGCAATTCAAGATGGCGGCTAAAATGGCCAAAATGTTGTCAAAAACAGGGTTTTTCGTGATTTTCTCGGAAACGGCTCCAACGATTTTGATCAAATTCATACCTAAATTGTCATCGATAAGCTCTATCAATTGCCACAAGTCGCATATCTGTAAAAATTTCAGAAGCTCCGCCCCATCTTTGCAAAGTTGGATTTCAGATTCCCAATTATCAGGCTTCAGATACAATTTAAACAAAAAAATTCAAGTGGAGAAGATTGAGCATAAAAGCTCTACAATAATGTTGAGTAACATTTCCACCTAAAATCGAAATTTAGCTCGAAATTCGAGAAAATGTGATTATCCAATTGTAAACTGTCGGCAACTGTTGATTCTATTAAATCATTCACTATGAAGAGATATCAGACTTCGTATGTCTCCAGCGTTATTGTCCTGTCACCAGCTGGCTTAGATCTTTGTTTATAAGTAGACTGTGATGCGCGTTAACACTAGCGTCAGGTGATCAATTCTAATAACGGCAAGGGAAGTTGTGTGAGTGCGCCACACCAGATTTTTTTGAATGCACTGATTTCCACATAATTATAATACTATCATTTCCACTTTAATTCTTTGAACTTGGTGTTTAATAAAATACTGGATACTTCACAACTATTACTTCCATCTTAATATTTTATGAGTTCAAAAATTTTTCAGCTTTTAAAACTATTCATTATTGTCAGGATTAATCCACAATTAATAGCATTTATTTTAAATATCCTTACCATTGTTTGAATAAAAAGATTCCATTCTAAATTATTAGCTTAAGATTTAGAAACAGTTAAGTCTCTACTCCTAGTGGCGAACAAATGTTTCACTCATGCCAGTAGTTCTCCACCTCCAGCCGTATTTTACAGATAGATGATACAGATATTTAGAATAATAATTATTGTTTTTCTGATTGTCACATCTTTGTACTGTTTTTGTGTTTTGGTGAAATAAAATTGAAATTGAAAATTGAATAATTATAAATTTCCAATATTTTTATTATCTTAGAATGAGCTGTATTTGTAGTGCATGTAAATATTTTTGTAATATTTTTGAAATTTATAAAAAGGATCTCTCTATTCTCAAGTTTTATAGTATTACTGTTTTAATTATTATGACATTAGATTAACAGATTAATGGATTCGAACTTTTCATTTTTTTCTCACTTGTACCACAGATAGGCATGAATTCAAGATTCAAGATTCAAGATTCGTTTTATTAACCATCAGGCTACAATTATAGCATTAGGCCAGTCATAATACATACTTTTAAAAAGTAGGCTACACACAATTGAACAGAAAATAGATACAAATTGAACAGATAAAGCATATCTACATTACATAAAATACATTCAATTCAGGTATTCAGGTATTCCTCAAGTGAGTAAAAGGCATTATTTTTCAGATAACAATTATACATTTTATACAATTTTCTTAAATTTGTTTGGAGGCAGATTCCTGGTTGTTTGAGGCAGTTTATTATACAATATACATTGTTGGAAAGTATGGCTTCTCATAGTTTTAGTGAGTCTTATTTGTGGTGCTACAATGTTCCTACTGTTCCTGGTATTATATGCATGGTAATCTTCATGAATGGAAAATTTTTCTGAGTTTTTCTTGACGTGAATTAAATTGGGATAAATGAAGAGAGATGGAAGGGTTAGTATACCCAAATTAGGGAAATGTGGCCTGCATGAATCTCGCTATGTTAGTCCTAGGATAGCTCTAAGAGCCTTTTTTTGCCATAAGAACACTGGTTTAGCATGAACGGAATTACCCCATAGACGCACACCATAACTCAGATGTGAGTGGAAAAGCCCAAAATAGGTCAATATGAGGGTATCCAAATCCACGCAGCCTCTCAGTTTTCTCAATAAATAGACTATTCGAGATAATTTTTTTGAAAGATGCTCAATATGTGTGTCCCAGAATTACTTGGTCGAAATTTCGCTGTAATATAGAAATGAATTATTTCCAATATTTTTATTATCTTAGGAAGAGCTGTAACTTATTGCATGTAAATATTTTTGAATATTATAAAAAGGATCTCTCTATTCTCAAGCTCTATAGTATCATAACATTATAGTAACTATTCGGCTGGCCCACATGTAGAAGAGTTACTATTCAATTTCAATATGCTATGACATTTAGCTGACCGCTTGGAGAAGTTACTCCAATAAATTCATGATATTTAATCGCTTATGTGGGTGATACCCACATAAAAGGCTACTCTACTGTGTATTATTGACAAACTTAGACAAAATCGAATTACAATCTTTCAGCAATAGAAACTCACTTATTGTGGAGGAAAAATTACATTCAATAGGTTCTGTGAATTAGTAACTTGTCTGTAGTATTTATTTAATGGGAAACAGAGTTCATATGTCGTAGTAGATATTTCATTAACAACTTATAAGAAATATTTATTATTTTATTTACAGCAAATAGTTACTGTTCAATTTCTTATCACATATTGTGGTATTGTAAATGACATTCAATAGGTTTTGTGGATTAGTAACTTGTCTGTAGTATTTCTTTGATTGGGAACAGAGTTCATATGTTGAGTTGGATATTTTAGCTGGACAGTTAGAGCACTTTCTCCATTGAAAGCAGGATGTGGGCGAGCGCCTTAGCCAATCCAGGCCAATGTCGGCTCAGACGTTCGCTTGTGGCCTTGAAGACACTTCTGGCCTGGCTGCTATAGTGAGGTCCACGATTGACATTGGTGTTGCTATCCTTGTCTATCATTCGACAAAGCCGTTAGCGATATCCTTTTCTAGCTCCGCGAAGTTGCCCAGATGGCTCCTCAACCATGTAGAAATATCATTAACTAACAAAATATTTAATCTTGATTGCAAAAATCAATATTGATCAGTGAAAGATATATTTTTTGACTAACAAAACATAATTGATCATTTTAAACCAGGGTGAACAGTAGATATTACCAGAGACAAGCAATAATCTTATGCTTATCCTTCATCTATGTTTTATGATATTACATAAAATATATGATATATTACATGAAATATTCAATCTAAATTATGAAGATTAATTAGTTCATCCAAACAAGAATGAACAGTTGATATTACATCAGATATACCGGTATCAGTCATCCTCTATAGAATGCAGTGTTAAGGCTGTGCAAAGGCTAAGAATAAACTTTCTACTCGTGATATTCAAAATTCAAATTCAAATTCTTTATTCAAAAAAAAAAACAAAATTAATTAAAAATAATTAATTAAGATATTTTTCAAAGCTTTTCGATTTGTATAACATCAAGCTATCAAAATGACATTCTTTTTAATTAAGTGTTGAGAGAGAGTGTTATGAATATTTTACTGACAGACTGTATAAGTTTATTTTACTTCCGATGACTGTATGGTCCGATAGCAGAAGAATTAAGGCTGTGCAAAGGCTAAAAATAAACTTTCTACTTGTGATATTTTTCATAGTTTTTCGATTTGTATATCATCAAGCTATCAAAATGAAAGAGTTTTCACAGGAAAACATTTTTTTCTGATCATTACTTTTTGAGATATAAGCGCCTAAAGTTTAAATTTTTGGGACAGAACATTTCAAATTCGGTAAGAGATAAATCCATGATATTTAGCAGGATAGATTCATCATGGTATTGTTGATCTAGTAAAACCAAAATTTACTGAAAATATTAATTTTTAAGATAGTTATTCAATTTACTAAAGATAACCAAAAATAACTTTTAGTTGAGTTATTTTTGGTAAATTGAATAACTTTTTCAAAAATGGGTATTTTCAGAAAATTTTGGGTTTACTAGATCAACAATAACATGAAGAATCTATCCTTCTAAATCTCATGGATTTATCTCTTACCGAACTTGAAATGTTCTGTCTCAAAAATTTAAACTTTAGGCGCTCATATCTCAAAAAGTAATGATCAGAAAAAAATGTTTCCTGCGAAAAATGTTTCATTTTGATAGCTTGATGATATACAAATCGAAAAACTTTGAAAAATATCACGAGTAGAAAGTTTATTTTTAGCCTATGCACAGCCTTAAGGCAAAGAATCGGCAACGCTGTTTCTCCTATCTTTCTCCACTGCCATTATAACGTGGACCTCACTATATAATATCTGTTTCAACTAGGACTGCATCAAATGTAACTAATTTCCGTCAAATAACCGTGTGGTAATCACTATCGTCAACCTTCATGGTTTCATGGTTTGGGTCTCTAATATCATTAAATTTGTTTTGTTCTGTCAATTTTCTAATTTGCGCGGATGGGAGTTGAATAAGTCTCTTCAATGAATCAAATATCAAATAGCTTGTAGCTTGAATCAGAAAAAGATTATTCATGTAAGAGGATGAAATATATATGATTTATAATTTTTTTTTCATTGATCAGTTTGGCGATCTCTAGAGTATGAAATGTATAAGAAATTTAGAAATGTATAAGAATTGTGCAATAAATTTATACATTTCTTGATTGAACAGTGTTGGTAAACTTCAACGATATTAGCTATTGAAACTTGGCACAGTCCAGAGCTCCTAAACATACCACAGTATCGTCTTTGGTTTTGGTGTACTCTCTATTAAAATAGGTAGGATTCAGAAGTACGTAATAAAAGCTGCTCTTATAAACCTGAGATGTTATCCCTGTCATGTATTCAATGAAAAATTATGTACCAATAATTTCTAACACGTGACTCTCACACTTGTAAATTACTAACTACTTTTTTCTAAATGTTGTTCATGTTTTAGATGAGAATATTAAGTTATGATCACCTAACACATATTATTATAGTGGGGTATCATAATTAGGATTAAATTTATTATTAGCAGTCTCTTGAATTTTATTTGTGCAGTGTAGTATAATTATGTATTTGTAAATAAAATCTGGATGCAAATAATTGGCATTTAGAGAATCAAATTTTGAAATATCCCAGCTCTTACAGTATAAAAATTGAATAGTTACCTCATACTGTACTCTATAAAAATTGAATAGGCACCTCATACTGTACTCTATAATAATTGAATAGGTACCTCATACTGTACTCTATAAAAATTGAATAGGTACCTCATACTGTACTCTATAATAATTGAAAATAATCATGTTTCATGTACTATCATTTAATACTTGGATAAATAAGTTGCCTTTTAATGTTGTTTCATTAGTTGTAGTATAATATCATGCTATGCGTATTTGAAGTAGGTCTTAAGCTGTATTTAGTTGTTGGTGTCTGATAAACTGGTTCTATTTTTAATAAATATTCAATTAAAATGTCAAGATCTAACTGTCAAAACATTGACTTCATCAAAATACAAGGTTTATTTTAAAAAATTTGGTTTCTTTAAAATAGATTTGATAATTAATTTCTGCGTAATAAACAGTTTTTACAAATGGGAATTATATGTTTTATTATAACAGATTAATATGTTTATCTTAAACAGATTATATATTATAACAGATTAATCTTATTTATAACAAAAATTAATTCTTGTTTGTTTTAATGTGGTTTATCTTGAGATTGAACCTCCAGCTGATTCAATTCAGTTTGAGCTCTTACTCTGCAAAAGGCCTCCATTGTCATTAAATTTGTAGAAATCAATTTAAAATTTTCATTCTATAAGAATATTGAAAATATTGAAGATTTTTCACTTTATTACTTCAAAAAACTTCAAAAACTTTATTGTTTCTTCCAAAACCAATACATTCAAAAATTTCACTTGAACAGCAAAAATACAAGAAACCAATCACCTGCAAGGAAAATCCTGTGCGCAGGTGAGAGTTGCCAAGATTACATTAACAAAAAATAATAAGAAATTCAATATCATAGTATTAAATGAAAGAGATGAAGAAGTGAGAAAAAGGAGAAAGAAAAAGAAAGAGAAGTAAGAGTGCCAGCAAAACATACCTTGATAGAGAAAGATAATAATATGATTCAATCAAAAATTTTATCCTCTATTCTAGTGGTTATTATCCATTCAATAGATCTTCTTTTGAACAATTTATCGGATCTTGAACTTGAATTTAGATGAATTTTTCATTGAACTGACGTTGATCTATTTTCAGGTAAATTTCAGGTTTTAATTTTTGTTGATATTTCTTCCAGTTTCCTTGCATCCAGCACATTCATCTGAAAACTCCAAGGAATTGTCGACTTTGTGTTTGAAATTGACCTTGTTGAATTTGAATTTTTGTTTTATTTCAGGTGTGACACCCCCACGCAGCAGACGCCACCTGATAAAAGGCGCCGGAGGCGGTGAGGCGTCGACAGACGAGGAGTCCAGCTGGCTGGTGGAGTCGGGTACCGACGACTACCGCCTTGTCTTCATTAGTAGTTCCGACTCGTCGTCACGAGAGGATTTGCCGTCGGACGACGATGACTGCGCCTGGGATTACTACCTGGAGACAGGGCCCAACTCGGGCGCATGCGCAATTATTACTCCACGCGCCGACCTGGAGGGGGGGCTCAACTCAGTCATTACTCCACGCGCTGACCTGGAGGCGGGGCCTAACGCGGGCGCATGCGCAGTCATCGCTCCTCGCGCAACTGAAACTTTGGGAGCAGCCAGTCGTCGGCCGACCGTCGCCGCGAGAGGAGACATCAGTGTGATACCGATCCCCGTTCCGGTTCCTGTTCCGGTTCCCGTGCTAGTGCCCGTGCCCTGGCATCCCGAGTTTACGATTCGCGTACAGCATTGTTTGGCTCCCGTCTGGCGCGAACTGCTTTTGCGTCATGGCGGCGGGAGTGGTGCCATGACCCCCCAAGGCGCCGACATGCCCGCTGGAGACGACAGCCAACAAAACAACACCGCTTCTGATGATGTAGTTCTCAAACTTTACAAACCGCTCGAAGAGAAATCCGTTGATCCAGTCCTACCACCTGAACCTTCATCAACGGACAACTCATCCTCCGACGAAGAACAAACTGCCACTAAACGCGTGTACCGGTTCAACGATCAAACCGTGGTTGACGGTGTTAGTGCTTCTTCATCCTCCGACTACTCAGACTCTTCAGCATCCACCAGCTCTGAACAAAGCACACGCCCAACTAAACGTACTAGGAGAACCTATGTTGTCAATCATTCCAACAATGTAGAGTGTGATATACCAGGTTTAGAAAGGAATTATGAAGAGGATGATACAGATTGTGCTTCAGATACCGGTGTTACACTTATTAAACATACTAGTGTTTCGTCAGATAGTGGTGTTACACTCGTCAAAAATACTGGGGTCACGTCAGATACTGGTGTTACACTTATTAAACATACTAGTGTCTCGTCAGATACACTCGAAAAACTTACTAGTGTCTCATCAGATACCGGTGTTACACTCATTAAACACACAGGGGTCGACGAAATGTGCAACAAAGAGGATGTTGTAGGTGTTGACAGTGGATATCGTCCTAGAAATGTGCATCTTTCGGATATATTTGATAGTGTCAAAAATGATGTGATAGTGAAACGTGATGTGGTGGGGGAGTCGGGGTCAACAGTTAGTGTAAATGTGAACGATGTGGCTAGTGTAAATGTGAACGAAGTTGCAAAGAGAAACGAAGTGGATAGTGTGTCATCAGCGCGCGACCTTGAACCTGTATCCGCCTGCCAAGAACCGCAGTCGGCTGCATTCGAATGTGATTCCCTTTCACGTGATGCTGTTCTCTCGCAACCGGTTCCACGGCAACCGGAAGTCTCCAGCGCTGATTCGCTCGGCGCTGATAACAACATGATCGACTCCTTGGATCCGCCGCGACATTATCATAACGACGAGCGAAGCCTGGACGTTCAGGATAGTTTGGATGTTGTTGAAAAGTGTGAAGCAGTTAACGAGAATGTGCGAAGGTGTGACAGCGACATTAACGAGAATGTACGGAGGTGTGACAGCGACAGTAACGAGAATGCTCGAAGGTGTGACAGCGACAATGAAGGTGGTGCAAATGTCGGAACTCGTAGCAGCAGTGCTTCCGACGAGTTCTCAGGTACCGAGTCGATGGAACTGAATGGAACCGACAAGCTGGAACGGATTGTAAATGATAACCAACGACCTGAAACTGGTCGATACACAAGTTTGGTTATGATAACCCAGGATCGGCCGGCTACTATTGTGCAGGATTGTGAGAGTTTGGTGAATGATGAGGTTGATACCTCGGAACAGGTTAGAGTTGTGTTGGGTGGTGATACACTGAGTTGTCTCGAGGAGGGGTTAGCTGATGATGATTCCTGGGTGGAGGAGTTGGATAGGGAGGAGTCAGTTGCTGCCACGACAACTGAGGACTCGTCTGAGGGCGAAGATGCTGGGTTTGCCGACCGGGAAGAGGAGTTGAGAGGATATAATCGGACTGCTATCGATTTTACGTTGCATACTATTGTGGAGGAGAGTTGCGAAGAAAGCGAAGCTGAATCCGAGAAACGACCAACTAGACCACTGGAGAGGTATTTCTTCTACGGGCTAGGTGATGGGGATGACCCTCCCAACGATGCCGACACTATCTCGGAGACAAGCTCTGTACACAGTGAGACCCTGGATAGTGAGAGTGTGGAGCCTGAAGGTGAGGATGGGGTTGAAGACGCGGTGGAGACGGCTTGCTCGAGGTTGGAGAAGTATTTCCTGTCGGGTTTCATGGGGTTCAGTAGGAGAGACTCGGACGGAAGTGTGGGGAGCGACAGTGAAGGTCGTCCCAGTCCTGAACAACGCAGGAAGAGGTTGGTGCGAGCGAGAGGTGCTGGTCGGTCTCACTCGTCCTCACTCGACAATCTGTTGGCCGAGGCTGAGCAGCTGCCAGCCGAGAGTCAGGTGGTGTCCGGGGAGGGATCATCCGATGAGGAAGAGGAGAGTTTGTTTGAGAAGAATGATGGACAGTTTGACACCGTGAAGAGGACTAAGAAGAAGAAGAGGAGTGTGTCGTCGGCGCCCGAGGTTCATCTGCTCGAGGTTCCCGATGGGGAGGTGAATGAGGATGGACGTGAGGAGGAAGCTGACAAGAATGGGGAGGTCGCTGTGGCGGAGTTGGCTTCTAGTCGAGGGAAGCAACACAGTAGAGATAGTGGTTTCATGGGGAGTTGTGATGACTTACTGAAAGAACCACCCACCGTAGTGACGTCACTAGTTGAGGAAAAAGATGTTGTCGATAAAGGTGAAGATGATGATAAACCGTCTACATCTACGTCGTCAACTGCTAGTGCACCACCTGTGAGAGAGAGAGAAGCTCCTCCCAACATCCCAGCTGAGAGTTTGGTAAGGAAAGATAGTTTCAATAATTGGAGTAGTGATGAGGAAACTAATCTGATGATGTCGAAAATGCGCGCGTTTTTTAAAACAATGGTTGGAAATCAGCCGAAGGCACCTCCCGCGTCCCCAGGGCCGCAACCCCGCACCCGTAGTAAACCTCCGCAACTGGTGTATTTCGAATCTGAGTTGACACGACTTATGAAGACGGTTCCCGGACTCCGTGACGACCAGGTCAGGGAGATCGTCGAGTATCTAAGTAGTGAAGATACATGGAGTGACTCATACGACTCGTCAGACTACACCAGCTCCGACCTGGAGGGCGCCGGTCGCAAGAGTGTGTTGCAACAGCAGATTTCGGCCAGTTGTCGGCAGATTATCGACAATTTTACGCCGACATCGGTCAATTCTCGGCCGATTATCGATACCTTCACGCCGACACCGACGCCGGAGGCTAGGCCAGACGAGGCGGCCGTCGTTTATCAGCGACTGGTGGCGTCGCTAGGGCGTCTCGACGCCAATGATAGCCAGCATACGTCTTCGCCGCCGCTCATCGCCAAGGTGATGCAGCATATTGGCAGTCGGCTGGTCGCTCTCATGCATGAGGTCAGTACTAAATTTTCACCCTACATTTTACAAAAAGAATAGAATTTATAGAATCTTAACCCAATTTTTCATAGAATATTATAACTAAAAAAATCTGATATAAGCCAGTTGTAACCGTTATACATATAAACATATCATGTAAATCGTAACACAATTCGCCATTTAAAAATATAAACTGAGCCATCTACTGCTGAAGAAGATAAAATATTTGTTTAATGGAAAATAATAATTCATTTTGAGAGAAGGACACTTGAAAATGGCTGAAATTAGTGCTGAAGCTGGTAGTGTTTATGTGAAAAAAGGGTACTAGCCATTTCTATAATAATTAAAAAAAAATATAATTCATAAAATTACAAGAACATTACATAATTTAGCATGGCCCAGTAGTGTGTAACGTGTCGTAGCAAGTTATACATAGTCTCTACATACAACAGAAGATCAAGTTCAAAAACTTGACGCTAATTTTCTGTAATTGTTGAAGCATTAACCACAATATATTATTATTTATTTTAGGAATTTTGTTATCAATTCGGATCATAATCTTACAAAATTAATACTTAATCTTTACAAAATTAATGTATTTAATCAAAATACAAAATTAATAGTTTCAAGTGTTTGTGTTTTGTTTCAATGTGGAAATTAGTGAAGAATTGGAAAGTCGCACATAACCTTTATTTGGACAATTTATTTTATGAAATTGGGATGGAAAGATGTTTTGGACTGTAGTCTGTTTCTTTGTTCTTAAGTTGATTGTGTAAATGATAAATAAAAAATGAATATTTCATTAGGCACTGTAAAAATAAAAATTTTCATAGAAAGATATTCTGCAGAATAAGAATTAACACTAGCCTATCCTTACATTTTTACACAGATCTTCCATTAGATACTGCGAAAATAATTATTATAAATGGATAATATAAATTTTTTAGAGAAGTATACTGCAGAATAAATTAACAGGATTCTTACATTTTAGACAGTACTTATATTTTCAGTCTTTCATTACTAAACAAATTATAATATAACAATCAATTAATCTCTTTACTCAAGACATACAATGCTATTTTGTACATGAATCAATTTTTGTACATCACATTTAATTAAATTTAATTAACAGCTGTTATATAGCTATGTTGAATGTGATATTTTCGTGCTCAAAATTTAAGTGTTTTTATTCTTTAATTACAGCTGTTATATAGCTATGGTGAATGTGATATTTTCGTGCTCAAAATTTAAGTGTTTTTATTCTTTAATTACAGCTGTTATATAGCTATGGTGAATGTGATATTTTCGTGCTCAAAATTTAAGTGTTTTTATTCTTTAATTACAGCTGTTATATAGCTATGGTGAATGTGATATTTTCGTGCTCAAAATTTAAGTGTTTTTATTCTTTATTTTGTGAATTTATAGTTTGATTCATGTTTTTAAGAAACTTTTATTTTTAATCCATCCAAATTTAAAATTGTTTGTTTTATTCTAGTTTATATTTTAGATTGTGATTTGGTGTAGAAATTTGAATGGACATAACCTATAATATTTGGACAATTTAAAACTAAATTAGGAAATTGAAGAAGTTTTAGGCAATAGCCTGTTTTTTCTTTTCCGATTCTTGTATTTTTTTGCTAATCTTATAAATAAATAAATAAATAAATAACAACTATAGTTTGGAGAAAATGTAACAAAGAAAATAGCACAAGGAACAGTTCAGGTATCCTTATGAATAAATAATATAACATTTTTTATTGAAAAATAGGCTTTACTATAAATTAACGCTATCCTCACATTTTACTTAGAGCTTATATAATTATCATTCATTACTGCAGAATAAATTAACATTATCCCAGCTAGTTACAGCAAAGAAATTGAAGATCAATTAAATAGTGAACATGACGTTCGTCATATCGTATCAGTAGACAGATTACCTTGCTAGATATGACTAATATTTTCAAATATTCACCTACTGAATGCTTGAATGCAGTATGCTAATTTTTAAAAATTATATCAGTTGACAGATACCCCGCTAGGTATTTTAAATGTTCAACCATTAATTGCTTGAACTGAACGCAATATGCTAATTATTTTTATGCAAAATGCATTATGCAATAAATGGCATATATTATGGTGTTTATAGTTGGAAGAAGTATGGGAGTTATTAATAGTGTTGGTTGATCTCACTCTTTTATTTTATTTTATTTACTCACACAAAATAACTCATTGAAATTATCTTGGGCGAGGAAAACAGGTGAACCCTAACATATCTGTTCAAAATAAGCTTGAGCATAGAGAAACATTAGCATAAGTAGATATCCCATGGTATATGGCGTTCATGTAGCAACTTTTACTGTTATCTCAAGCCGATAGTTCATGTAATTCTTTTCCGTGAAGCTGTGTGACACTGGTAGTCTCTCATATTGTGCCGTTCATACACTCTCACCCCAACAAAACAGTAAAAATAGACAATAATCAACAGTAATCGGCTTGAGATAACAGTAAAAGTTGCGACATAAATGCCCTATACCATGGGATATCTACTTACGCTATTGTTTCTCTATGGCTTGAGGCACTCACTTATCACTAGCGTACATCATAAATCATATTAAGACTGAATTATTCCAAACCGTTTCAATTAATTACTGTAGGTATTTATTTATTTATTTACTCATACTTTCAACTATGGAATGAATGAGTCGTTAAGATTAAAAATAAACAGATGGATGAATAAATTATTTTATAAATCTATTATTTTATAGCAAATAAATGAATTTGAATGGACTGTGTCAATTGGTATAAAAACTGATTGATTGATTGATTTATTTGTTACATGCTAGGTCTTGAAAAACCTATTGCATTTATACATTACAATAATATTATACAATCCGAAATTGAAAAATAATAATAAATTGAAAGTAGTATTCCAAATATATACAGAAGAAGAAAAATGATAAGTTAACTCAGTTAAAGGTAATTGAAAAATATAAAACTAAGACAAAAAAACTATAACCTCATTACAATTGAAAAATATTACGATATGATGAAGAAGGAAGAACATTATTGTAACTAATTAATGAAGAATAATGATTATTAAAAAAAAAGTGAAAGAAAGTTATAATGAAAGAAGAAACAGATGATGAAGGAGAGTACTAGAATTTAGAAAGATAATTATTATATAAGATTGATAAGATCTCATAATCAAACTATTATTGGTATACACACACACACACACCACACACACACACACCACACACACACACACACACACACACACACACACACACACACACACACACACACACACACACACACACACACACACACACATATATATATATATATTATATATATATATATATATATATTAAAAATGAACTACAAATAGAGCACAATTACTTTTCAGAGCTTACTAATGACAGCTTAGCTTAGATATTTAAAAGTAAGTTGGTCCGTTATTTATTTCATAATTAATGTAATAGGCCTACTCTGTCTAGAAATCATGATTAGACACGTTTCACATAGTTGCTTATGAAGACATGTCTAATTGCAATGACCAATCAGTGTGTGTTGCGTCATAAACAACTATGTAAAGTATTGTGACTAAATGTGTCTGATCATGTCTTGTTTTGTCCTGACTGGTGTGCGCCCAGTCTAGAGGTAGCACGTTTTTGAAGACGTGTCTAATTGCAATGACTAATCAGTGTGAGTTGCGTCATAAGCAACTATGTGAAGTATTGTGACTAAATGTGTCTGATCATGTCTTGTTTTGTCCTGACTGGTGTGCGCCCAGTCTAGAGGTAGCATGTTTTTGACTGAAACATTTGTACGCATGTTTCCTGATTTAGTTGAATTACCCAACGTGAATGTTCACTGTTCACGGAGCGTGAAAGGTCGTCTATTATCCAAGCGTATTATATACATTATTATCAGCACAATGAAACGGAATTCGCAACAATAGGACAATCACTGTGTTATTCAATCTGTGCTCGCCCAAATGGACACATTCCTATAGTTTTACCATTTATTACCTTTTGAATGTCATATAGGCCTACACAGTAGGTAGAACAATAAAGCCTATTCAACAGTTTATGCAAGTGAACTTGGCTGTTCCCAATTTCAGCTGTATTTGAAAATCAAACCATTCAATTTATTCATTTTAGTACAAAGATAATTTTTATTAAATCAGATAGGAAGTTTTACTCTAATGAATTAGCCTAACTTTGAAATTGCGTTATGAAACTAGAATGGAGTTTAGTATGGAGAAGAAATTAATGTCAAAAAATTATCCCTTACCAGAAGGGCTGATGATGTGAAAGAAAGGTGGAGAGAAAGTATGATTATATGGTGTACAAGTACGGTAGTTTCCACTACAGGAAATAATAATAATTTCTCTGGATTGGATTACACTTCCAGAGGAGTTTATTCATGATTACATTAAATTATATATTTTCAATATAACATTTACAATTCAAAGTTTTGAAAATGATACATCACTATATAAAAAAAATCTGGTGTGGTACACTCACACAACTTTCCTTGCTCATTGATCTATAAGCCTCATTCTTAAAAGAGGATAATTTCGGGGAAGAACATTATTGTAACTAATTAATGAAGAATAATGATTATTAAAAAAAAAGTGAAAGAAAGTTATAATGAAAGAAGAAACAGATGATGAAGGAGAGATAGTACTAGAATTTAGAAAGATAATTATTATATAAGATTGATAAGATCTCATAATCAAACTATTATTGGTATACACACACACACACACACACACACACACACACACACACACAACACACACACACACACACACACACACACACACACACCACACACACACACACACACACACATATATATATATATATATATATATATATATATATATTAAAAATGAACTACAAATAGAGCACAATTACTTTTCAGAGCTTACTAATGACAGCTTAGCTTAGATATTTAAAAGTAAGTTGGTCCGTTATTTATTTCATAATTAATGTAATAGGCCTACTCTGTCTAGAAATCATGATTAGACACGTTTCACATAGTTGCTTATGAAGACATGTCTAATTGCAATGACCAATCAGTGTGTGTTGCGTCATAAACAACTATGTAAAGTATTGTGACTAAATGTGTCTGATCATGTCTTGTTTTGTCCTGACTGGTGTGCGCCCAGTCTAGAGGTAGCACGTTTTTGAAGACGTGTCTAATTGCAATGACTAATCAGTGTGAGTTGCGTCATAAGCAACTATGTGAAGTATTGTGACTAAATGTGTCTGATCATGTCTTGTTTTGTCCTGACTGGTGTGCGCCCAGTCTAGAGGTAGCATGTTTTTGACTGAAACATTTGTACGCATGTTTCCTGATTTAGTTGAATTACCCAACGTGAATGTTCACTGTTCACGGAGCGTGAAAGGTCGTCTATTATCCAAGCGTATTATATACATTATTATCAGCACAATGAAACGGAATTCGCAACAATAGGACAATCACTGTGTTATTCAATCTGTGCTCGCCCAAATGGACACATTCCTATAGTTTTACCATTTATTACCTTTTGAATGTCATATAGGCCTACACAGTAGGTAGAACAATAAAGCCTATTCAACAGTTTATGCAAGTGAACTTGGCTGTTCCCAATTTCAGCTGTATTTGAAAATCAAACCATTCAATTTATTCATTTTAGTACAAAGATAATTTTTATTAAATCAGATAGGAAGTTTTACTCTAATGAATTAGCCTAACTTTGAAATTGCGTTATGAAACTAGAATGGAGTTTAGTATGGAGAAGAAATTAATGTCAAAAAATTATCCCTTACCAGAAGGGCTGATGATGTGAAAGAAAGGTGGAGAGAAAGTATGATTATATGGTGTACAAGTACGGTAGTTTCCACTACAGGAAATAATAATAATTTCTCTGGATTGGATTACACTTCCAGAGGAGTTTATTCATGATTACATTAAATTATATATTTTCAATATAACATTTACAATTCAAAGTTTTGAAAATGATACATCACTATATAAAAAAAATCTGGTGTGGTACACTCACACAACTTTCCTTGCTCATTGATCTATAAGCCTCATTCTTAAAAGAGGATAATTTCGGGGAATAACATTATGCCGATTGGCGGCTAAATAATTAAAACTTTGATTATACTATTGTTATTGTTTTCAGAGTACATTTTCCTTTGTTTGAATTATTAAATTTTTGAGGATTTTTTAAAAGTTGTCAAAACAGCTGTTCTACAAATAAAATATCGACATGTGTTCTTTTGAATAAACTGCTCTACCTACCTACCTCACGCACGAGAAGGAGGTTACAAAGTAAATTTCTCAGGGATGGGGTGGACACCCTGTTAGTTTTCCAGGGAGGAGACTCATGCCAGTTAATAGAGCTAATAAATAACTATACAGGGTATGAATTTGAAAAAATCGGTCAAGTCATTTTTGAGAAAATCGTGATAGAAATTTAACAAAATTCATTCTTCTCAGGAATATTACGGAGCTCCTGCAATTTTCCCAGAAATAAGACTCATGTCAGTTGATAGGGCTTATAAATAGCTATCTAGGATATAAATTTGAAGAAATTCGTTAGAGCCGTTTTCGAGAAAAACATGGTTTTTGAGTCATTATCCGCCATTTTGAATTGAATTTTATTGAATTTCTTATTGTCGGATCCTCATGGTATAAGGACTTTAAGTTTAAAATTTCAAGTCAATCGGTTAATTAGGAATGGAGTTATCGTGTTCACAGACACACACACACACACACACACACACACACACACACACACACACACACACACACACCACAACACACACACACACACACACACAACACACACACACACACACACCCACACACACACACACACACACACCCACACACACACACACACACACAACACACACACACACACACACACACACACACACCACACACAACACACACACACACACACACACACACCACACACACACAACACACACACACACACACACACACACAACACACACACACACAACACACACACACACAACACACACACACACACACACACACACACACACACACACACCACACACACACACACACACACACACACACACACACCACACACACACACACACACACCACACACACACACACACCACACACACACACACAGAGACCAACACCTAAAAATCATGTTTTTGGACTCAGGGGACCTTGAAACGTATAGAAAACATGAAATTAGGGTACCTTAAATTTTTTGGAAAGCAATACTTTCCTTACCTATGGTAATAGGGCAAGGAAAGTAAAGATAAATTGATTATTAAAGTGAGAACAATAGGCTCAAACCAAAAGCTGTTTCTCTCCTGAATTTTCATAAAATAACAAGTTGAAGTCTCATCAATTTTTTAAAGCCTACAAACAATTAAATTACAATACAAGTTACAAATTAAATAGAAAAGGTGATTCTTAGTCCTGTTACCCTGGTTTTAATGTAGTTCATGAAACGGAAATCAGTTGTAAAAAATGTAGTTTTTTATATTATTCAAAAAAAATGTTTGATTACTCGTTTCTCAGTTAAGAATATGCTCAAAATGATTTGTTATTCAGTGCTTTATCCTTCCATTTCAATTTTGAAATATATAGTTTCTTCATCGTGGAAATAAAATTGGACTTCAATTCTTAAAAGTGGAAATATAACCTATTGTTTGGAAAATTCACTATTAATGCATTTTGAGAGTAGAGCAGTTTTGGGATAGGCCAAATTTGTTGCTCTCACCCAGTGATATGTACAATTATGATGTGTAATTGTATTGATGAATATTAGAAGAATTAATTAATAAAATGTCCACCCATTGAAGTCATAAACGCTTTGGCTCATTCAACAATTATTCATGTTTCATGGCAAAATACATTCATAACAGAATGTTAAACAGTTCAAGGATAATCAACTCGTACTGCCGTGTGTATACTGATTGAGTAGGGCTACCAAATTCATGCGACAAAACAAAGTTTCCTCCATTAGAAATGAATTAGGTAAAATTCGAAATAAATTTTTCGCCACACTGCACAGAAAGCAGCTGTTTTCCAGTCCTTACGTAGATCTGAAAGACATTGTTTGCAGACGACTCTCGTCTGACGTCAGAACATGCCGGCCTTAGCCGGAAGGAGTACCCTTTCCGGCCGCTTTTTGAAAATGTGTTTGGACAACTGTTCCATATGGTGCATTGTGTTCAGGAGGGTGAGATCGGGAATTTTCACCCCACTTTGAGTACCCTACGACGTCTGGTTCTTGAGATATGAGACATCAAAGTTCTTTTTTGTTGACTAGTAAATTAGAATTTGTTATCTTCATTCTTTTCTTGTTTGAGCTAATGTCTATAAAAGGCTGAGGATCGGCAACGTTGTTGTCCCATCTTTCTCCACTGCCATTATAACGTGGACCTCACTATAGGATTGTCTTGTTGATGGTGTGACAGGTGTCAAGCGGCGAAGGCGGAGGCGGCGGTAGTGGGGGCGGAGGCCAGTCGTCGCCGCGGGTGGGGGCGGCGCGGATGCACCACCGCCGGAGCACGACCGTGAAGCCGGGGGCGGCATCCACCACCGAGGAGGACGAAGACGAGGAGGACGAGGGGCGGCGAGGCGGAGGCGGCAGTAGTCCGCCCCTGGCACTGCCTCTGCCGCGGTCAAAGTCACACGACCCGCTGCTGGAGGCGAGCGACAACGAGCGGTTCAGTTGGCGCGGCAGTTTTGAGTCGGCGCTGTTGGCGGCGTCGGATTCGCGCACCCGACTTTTGGAGACTACCAGTTCGGTGCAGCCGAGCGGCAAGCGGAGGTCGGCTTCTGATTTGCTCGCCAAGGGGGGCAGTCGGGATCGGCTTGATCGTGTCAGGTATGTTCATGAAAATCAATCTAAATAAAATGAATTTATTGCCCAGAATGTTACATACAAAATAATAATATATTTATTTCCACAAAACAAGAAAAGAACAAAATAAACAGTTTGTGCAAGTAAGAAAATAACCATCTAACTACTCATTACTGATAACGATAATGACACATGATAATTAAGTATAATCATAGAGAAACCATAGCGAAAGTAGATATCCCATGGTATAGGGTGTTTATGTCGCAACTTTTACTGTTATCTCAAGCTGATAGTCCACGTAGTTCTCTCTCGTGAAGCTTTATGACGCTGGTAGTCTCTCATATTGTATCGTCCATACACTCTTACATACACTGTCGATTATTGTCTATTTTTACTGTTTTGGCCGGGTAAGAGTGTATGAACGGCACAATATGAGAGACTACCAGCGTCATAGAGCTTCACAGGAAAGAACTACGTGGACTATCAGCTTGAGATAACAGTAAAAGTTGCGACATAAACGCCCTATACCATGGGATATCTACTTATGCTATTGTTTCTCTATGGTATAATACATAAAGGAAATTCATCACTTAAATATTAAAAGAGAAATAATAATACTGATAAATCTCCTTTCTTCACATACACTATAGAGCTATAAATAAAAATATGAAAGTTAAAAATGAGAGTTATATTTACAAACATGGTATATACGGAAACCTCCTACACGACTACAGGTCTATGTGTAGGAGGGATACTGAATAAACTCATAACAGTGTACTTCTACTTCTAATATATTAAAATTCATTAATTTGCCATAAAGTAATTCCCATAAAAGTAATAAAGGAATATAAATTAATAAAATAAATATTATTAATTGATATATGGCTCTACTGGCAGAGAACAACTTGTGATACATATATTAACAGGTAAAGACATTAACAGGATAACATATTAAAAGGTGAAGAAAAATAGAGCTTATTATTAACAACTATTATAAATAATTTCCCTACTTATTTATTTATTTATTTATTTTCAAAGGCACCTCTTGACGAGTATTTTAAGCCCAGGTGATAATGAAGGGATGAATAACAATGCCGCACATATGCTTCCATTTGTAATGATGAATGAATGAGAGATGAAATGAAATCTGAGAACGAGTACTTCTCCTTGTACGTATATAAGTCATCAATAAAATTAATTGAAGTAATGCCCAACCACTGTATGTATTTGAACGTTTATAAATACTTTCAGAGTAACAGAAATATATATGTAAAGATAAACAATGAATTAAAGAAACAGTTACAATATAAATAACTTAAGTTATTATAAAGTTATAAGTTATTATAAAGTTCATGGAATCCGTATTGTAATTTTTAGTTGTATTGTCTTGTAATGCCGATTTTTATACATTTAATAAGAACTCAGCGAAAAAATCAGCACTACAATATAATACAACTATAAAAATGAATTTTTTTCTATCTATCTGTATTCCTATTCACAAATTTCTTTCTAATAAAACATACCAGTATTTATTATATTAATAAATCTTACTGAGCTGTGTGTTTTTGTTTTTCTTATTGATTTTTATTGTAAATATTGTGAGTTTGAATAAATTAAACTTGAATTTTAATTATTCTCTATCATAGAACACTCGGTCTCTGCGCTCAGGTTTTATTCAACCTTGAAGGGACCTTCCGTCATATATTTATATATTTGTATATTTATACCTTGAAGGGACCTTCCGTCATATATTCATATATTTATATATTTACGCTCAGTTTTATAATAATAAAACTGATCATTTATTTATATATTGTAATCAATTTTTCTTTGATTTCAATTGTTTCTTAGGTCGTGTGGCAGTATCGGCGGCAGTCTAGAGGACAAGATCTGGGGGGCGGGGCGTCGCTCGCCGCTGGACTCAGGCGGTTCCGCCGACGGCGAGGATGACTCGGACGACGATCGCCGCCTCCAGCGACCGGCGGCCGCCAACTCACTGCCCCGCCTTCCCACCGCCCCCGGCACCGCCACCAGTCTCTACAAGGCGCACAGTCTGCATCAGTTTGCCGCCGCCTCCGGAGGCGGAGTCAAGTCGGCCCGCTACCGCCCCCCTGGCTACCCTGCGGCTGCCTCTCGCGGTGCCGCCTCCAGTGTGGTGGCTCCGCCCCCGCGGCGGCTACACGATCGACGCAGTCGCTCGCAGGTCGGGTCGCCGCCTCCGGCTAATGTGCTTGGTAAGTCATCAAATCAAATTTATTTATCACCTGAAAAAATATATTATAGTTTATTACCTCAAAAAATAAAGATATAGTGAGGTCCACGTTATAATGGCAGTGGAGAAAGATAGGAGATCAACGTTGCCGATCCTCTGTCTTGACAATGCCTTCTATAGACTTATTGTGTAGTTGAGAAGTTGATATTGTGGTAATAATTTAAATTAAATGAAATGACTCAGAAATTGTAAAAAAACCGCAGATTTAATGACCGAAACCAGTTTCGGTTATTACACCATTGTCAATCTCTGATAAACCCTTTTATATGTACTGATATATAAACTGTACTGATACAGTTTATTAGAGATTGACTATGGTGTAATAACCGAAACCTGTCTTACTAAGTATCAATAAATCTGTGATTTTTTGACAATTTCTGAGTCTCCTTCGACTTCCTTATAGACTGTAGCTGATGAAGTAGTATTAACTGTTCATTCTCATTTAATATAATCAATTATATTTTATTGAGCAAGAAATTATATTTTTCAATGATTTAATAATGAATTTCCATAATTAAGATGAAATATTTTGTTTATTATTAATTCTACATTGTTGAAATGCGATCTGGCAACAAAGCAAAGCGAGAAAGAGATAGCGCTATCCGCTTTGTTAAATGATAGACAAGGATAGCAATACCATTGCCAATCAAACACTGTCATTATAACGTGTACCTCATTATATATGATTTTGTATAGTATTCATTTATTTATTTATACATTGATACATAGGTTACAATATTATTCTCAACTATGAAAATTTAGATAGAAATTGTCCAAAAATAGGTTATGTTTACACTTCACGATTTGTACATTATATGTAGATATTATTTCTGCATTCATGAGAATCGATATTATGGTAAAATCGATAACGAAACTAATCTTACAGGAGCATATTCATTTATTTGCGAAAAATCATGATTAATTAATCCTCTTAATTGTGAAGTTAGAATATCGTTTCTAGACTCTAACAACCAGTTTTTCTATATTTTAGAGTTTACAGATTCTTAGTTTTAAGCTGGTTTTACACCAAAGTTATTAACAAAATGTTAATAACATCACCCATAAAGATTCTATTAGATTGAACATAACTTATCATACACATGATGAACATATGTGTTTGTCAAGTTCGGTTCAATCTAATAGAATCTATAAGGATTATGTTATTTACATTTTGTTAATAACTTTGGTGTAAACCCAGCTTTAGAGTTTATAGTTTGTTGTGTCTGTCCTGTTCGTTGTTCTAAACTTGTTGATTTCTTTCCGCCAATTATTAGCAAACTGTTGAGTAGATTTTTATTGATGCTCTGGAACGTCATAGTTGAATTTGACAAGGTCAAGCTAATAGGTAACAGTAGACAGTAACCGGACTCGCAACGTTTATGTTTTATTAAAACTGTGCACGAAGTGTTAGTTCAGTAATTAGGTACTTAACAGTAATTGGACTAGTTTGGCTCACCTCGTGTCTCAATAGTGTTTTATAGGTTTTCTAATGTTTACTTGCCATTTTTTCGAATCTATTCCTGTCACCACCATAGAAGTTCCAATACGATAACTCGTGAGTGACCTGATAATGAAATTTTTTCACAACACTGACATGTTTTACAAATATTTTATAATGCAATTATTATATAGAAACATTATCATGATGGAATATCGGGGCACCGAGCTTTGCTCGTTATTTTTATTTATTGACAAACAGAACACAATTCTCCAAAATGATCGTGTTTATATTTCACAGCTGGCTATACGTCATCTTATGAATTTCGGCGATGCGATATTTTGATTTTTCACATACTCACTATTTTACTATCCACAGCTGTTTCAGCCAAGGATGAATTATCCTTTTAATGTCGTTCAGTGAGTTTTCCCAAGGATGAGACCTAGAGCAATCGAATCTTTATATCATGAACCTACTATGTTCCAAATTTCGTGAAAATCGTTAGAGCCGTTTTCGATATCCGTTAAACATAAATAACCAGATATAAAAATAACCAGATATAGAGATAAGAAATTGCTCGCTTAATATAATAGGATAAGAAGAACTTTAGTTGCTTAATAGCTGTGGTAAAAACTTTTGTTCATTTTTATAAAAAAAATCAGTTGACTCCGTCGGTCCCGGCTGCCTAAAAAGCAGTCGTTAGGTCATGTCAGAGGCCCTGAAATTGATCAGTTGCGACCTGAAAACTCTGACACCAGACCTGAGCCAGCCAGGTCACTTGATATTATTATTATTATTAGTTGACTGCCTCACCCATCAATTCTTTGATTTATGCTTGATTTCTATTTCACTGCATTTTCCGTGTATCTCAATTGGTTTTATAAAGTAATTCAAATACATACCGTTTCTTTGAACAAGGAAAAACTATTCCACCAAATTTGAAAAAAATCTAACCATGTTTATAATGAACTAGAAGGTAACGCGTTCTCCACAGGGTCTAATTGAAAACTTGTCAAACTGAAAACTTGACCTACTGGAATCTTGAAGAATTAAAAATAGGCCTAGAAGCATCCTCGGTAAATAAAAAATCTATATGCAAAATTCGAAGTTAATCAGTTGAATATTTCAGACGTGATGATGAACATAAATATATATGACGGGAGGTACCTTCAAGGTTCAAGGTTGAATAAAACCTGAGCTCTATGATAGAGAATACAGATAGATAGATTAAATTCATAATAATTTTTATAGTCGTATTTTAGTGTTTATTTTTATGCTGAGTTCTTATTATATGTATAAAAATTCGTGAATTTCCTATCCCGTACGTGTATAAGCCAATTCTTGAGAACTTGACCTACTGAAATCCTGAAGAATTTAAAATAGGCCTACAACTATCCTTGATTAATTAAGAATCTATATGCAAAATTCGAAGTTAATCAGTTGAGTAGATCAGACGTGATGATGCGTCATTCGTGAATTTCCTATCTCCTGCATTTATAAACCAATTCTTTCCTTTATTATACAGAGTGTTTCAGAGGAACGGGAAATTTTGAAAGTTGAATAATTTCAAGAAAAACAGAAATCTTTAAATAAAGTTTTTCATATCATTCAATAGTAAAAATAATGCCATTTTAGAATAAATGATACCGTAACATTTATTTTTTTGAAAATGACATCTTGCAGGTATGTTATCACATTTATTACATTCCTTAATCACAACATCAAATTAATGATTGGGAGAGAATCAACAGGATAAACCCAAAACTGTTCCAGGTATGTTGCAGGTATTTTCTACGCAAATTTTCCTGTAGTCTCATCATCACATTGTCCATGTAACATTACAACTGGAATTTGAAATCGCTTCTCGAATCTTGGCTTTCAATTCTTCCGTTGTTGCAGAATTGAAAGCCAAGATTCGAGAAGCGATTTCAGAAATTCCAGTTGTAATGTTACGTCAAACCATGCATGGACAATGTGATGAAGAGATTAGAGGAATATTTATTTATTTATTGAATCATTGAGAATTATTATACAACTTACAGAAAAGTACCACAGACTAACTTGCGTCCAAAACGGTTCCAATTCTAATTTATACAACAGTCCAAATGTAGCTAGAGGTTATAAGAGTCACTTCAAAATTCTTCAATTACACACTCAATTTGCGTAGAAAAGGAACATAACTGCAAGATGTCATCTTCAAAAAATAAAATGTCACGGTTTTATTTATTATAAAATGACATTATTTTTACTATTGAATGTTATGAAAAACTTTATTTAAAGATTTGTTTTTCTTGAAATTAATCAACTTTCGAAATTTCCCGTTTCTCTGAAACATCCTGTATTATGCATTGAATTGTGATGTGAATGTTTTAATAAAGTGTTTTGTTGATGGAAATTAAATTGAATTGAATAGAACAAAATACACTACATCAACAAATCATGCAATCAGATATAGCTCACGTTATAAGGATACTATTTCCAACAGGTTCAAATTGAATAATAACTTTCAAAATTTCCCGTTTCTCTGTAACACTCTATATTTTAGATTACGCATAAATAATTGAAGTTGAACACTAAATACAAGCCAGGCGATCTGAAATCAGAGCTGGCATGGCAGTCAAGACTAAACTTGAATTATCATTTGAAAAGATAACTTGAAGGATACAAGTTTTGGCTAAATCATTAATATTGTATCTCAGTTATGCGTGTGTGGTAATTAATAGTAGGCCCAAAATAGTTATCTACTAACTGTAGTCTGTTGCTTTGTCCTTAAGTTGATTGTAAATGATAAATAAATGAATCATATTTCCAATGATGAATTCATCTCATGCAAATTTCTGGTCCAATTAATAACCAGTTGTCGTGAAATGAGCGATGAGAGACTGTGGACCTCACTTGCTTTATGCATGGATGATTTTCGACAGACAGTTGAAATTATCAATTGACTGTTGATAAACTGTGGATTGAAGTCGTGCCTTGGAAAGAATCGGAAGCGATTCAATTAGAAAGCATGGGAAAGTGAAAGCGCTAACTCATTGCCTTGGGGCCCTCTGTTAGTTGACTGCCTCACTGACTCAACTGATATTGAATAATGCAAGTCCTTATTTGTAATAAAAACACTGGAATATTGTCTGAAAATATCACGAATTTATTAAAAAGTTACAAACATGTTTCAACCTCTATGGTGTCACCTTCAGTGTGATAACTATTGATTAAGGCTGTGCAAAGGCTAAAAATAAAATTTTTACTCGAGATATTTTTCAAAGTTTTTCGATTTGTATATCATCAAGCTATCAAAATGAGAAAAGTTTTCTCAGGAAAACATTTTTTTTCGCCCCACTTGGATGTAATGAGCTGGTTCACGTGCGTCATATGGAGGCCGAAAGTGATTGTTTTCTGACCAGGCCGGTAAAATTTTTACGGCCCTAGGGCTGTAAAATAACCTTGAAGTCAGCTGATTATGATTTGATGTGAACGTATTTACAAAATAGTTTATGCTTCTAGAATTGAATAAAGTTTTTGCAATAAGATACTATCATTTTATTTGGATGAATGAAATACAAATGAGATATTATAAACTATTCAAATTCAATTTTCAGAGTATAATAGAATCTAACCTCAAAACCTCCTAGTTACAGCGTTTATCACGGAGCATGGTGGATAAACGGAATCATTTTATGCTTCTAGAATTCAATAAAGTATTCTGCAATAATATACTATCATTTTATTTGGATGAATAAAATACAGATAAGATATATATTATAAACTATTCAAATAATTCGATTTTCAGAGTAGGATAGAACTTCTAACCTAAACTTCCGTTGACATTCAGATTGGCCAAATTTCAGTGTGCTAAAACAGCTGATCAAAAACTTTTCATTATTTGTGTTTATCATTCAATAATTAAAACATTTATAATAATATCATCTTATTGTAATTTGGAAGAATAAAAAGTATAAACTCAACCTCTTCCATAATTGAACATAATCTTTTAGACAAATCAGAATAAAAAATAAAAATACTTGGACAATTTCTTGAACAATCTCTCGCCCTAGGTGCGAAATATACTATTTCCGATCATTACTTTTTGAGTTATGAGCGACTGAAGTTTGAATTTTTGGGACAAAATTTCAAATTCGATACGATATAAATCTATGAGATTTAGAGGATGGATTCTTCATGGTATTGTTCATCTAGTAAAACAAAAATTTTCTGATATCAATTTTTGGAAAAGTTATTCAATTTAATAAAATTAACTCAACTTAAAGTTATTTTTAGTAAATTGAATAACCATCTTAAAAATTAATATTTTCAGAAAATATTTGTTTTACTAGATCAACAATACCATGAAGAATCTATCCTCCAAATCTCATATATCTCACCGAATTTGAAATGTTCTGTCCCAAAAATTTAAACTTTAGGCGCTCATATCTCAAAAAGTAATGATCAGAAAAAAATGTTTTCCTGAGAAAACTTTTTCATTTTGATAGCTTGATGATATACAAATCGAAAAACTTTGAAAAATATCTCGAGTAAAAAGTTTATTTTTAGCCTTTGCACAGCCTTGAAGCTAAACTATAATAAAGTAAATAACTTCATGAATTAGGGCAGTTTTGGTATTGTTACCAATGTTGTGTATATTGTGACAGAATTGATCAAATTAAATCTCAGCGAATAGTTTTTTAAATATATGATTATGAGTTTATCTCCATTATATGATTATATATGATTATGAGTATATATGATATGATTATGTAAAATATGACAAATATATGATTATGAGTATATATGAGTATCTCCAGAATAAATCTAATCTATAGAAACTTCAATCTTTATTGATTCTTACAATAAGTACATCATCAAAATGATAGGGAGAGAAAAAATAAGGTAACCTTGTTCTATTCCTCTCCCAAATTTAGATAAGGTTACACATAGTCCGAGACAGGTTATTTGTCATGGGTATTCAGTCCTTTATTATTTTCATAAATTATGAGTTCACATCTCCAGAATTAATCTTTAGAAACTTTCAAATAACTTGAGTGATAACAAATTTGAAACAATTATACGACGGATTTTCCGGGTATCAGATCTCACTTGCGGAACATCCTGAGTGTTTAGAAAGTCGAAGATGCAGTGCAAGAACAATAATACATAGATTCGGTTTCTGTAGTTAATTAAGGTTCCGACATGAAATTAGTCAGCGTAGAGCCTGTTCATTAGTGCCCTGATGTCATCATTATCATCGTAATCATCAATCATTATTGCAGCTACATCAAGATGATTCAGTATGAATCACTTTGAATCTATAGTGAGGTCCACGTTATAATGGCAGTGTTTGATTAGCAATGGTATTGCTGTCCTTGTCTATCATTCAACAAAGCGGATAGCGCTATCTCTTTCTCGCTTTGCTCTTATGCCAGATTGTCTCTTAACAATGTAGAATTAATAATTGATTAACAAAATATTTCATCCCAATTATGAAATTATCAAAAAATATAATTCCTTGCTTAATTGACCGAGCGAAGTGAGGACTAAGATTCAAGTCGACGGTTTGGTATTTCTCTTAATGTTTATATGTTGCGCATTTGAAACGCGGTAATAGATTTTCATGAAATTTGACAGGTATGTTCATTTTTAAATTGCGCGTCGACGTATATACAAGGTTTTTGGAAATTTTGCATTTCAAGGATAATATGAAAGGAAAAAAGAGCCTCCTTCATAGGCCAATATTAGACTAAAAATCAGACTTTACAATTATTCATCATAAATCAGCTGTCTAGTGGACTATAATACTATCCGTTCAAAAACATCGAACATCTTGAAAATGTATCTTCCATCAACGTTGTAGACAGTTGCAGCCAGACCTGATAACAGCGCTCACACTCACATTCCGGGACGACACGTCACGGTACGATAGGACAGAAAGCTCTATGTTCATTTAGGATTTTTTCTAGACATTTTAAATTGATAAATTATTTATTAATTTTTGAGAAAACATAACAACAGGTCAATGTAACTTACTGAGCGCGAGGTCCACTGTTCACAGAACTACAAGTTAAATAGAATCAAATTGGTTTAACTAGGGTTATTTAATCCGAAAAAAACTGTAATAGAAGTTAGATGACCTATCAAGTTAGGACCAAGTCCTTATTGACTTGGTGGCTGATGGAAGCTGTGAATGGAGATCTGAAGCAAGTGAGAGAGCTAGAGCAAGTAAGAGGGCATCCACCTTGCTCTACAGGTACAACAATAGGCCATGCCGCCGCGTACTCAAACTAGGTACAGTCCCAGCCAGATACAGTCACAGACAAGGATAGCAATATCCTTATTCCTTCAGTACAGTCCGTACGACCCGCTTCGTTGGCTTTTGCCACTCTACTCACAGCCACAACAATTTCCATCTACGTTTTCCTCACTAACCGACGGTTTCCTCAATCACAAAATACTAGTAGTTCTGTCATAGTAGACCTCGCGCTCATTAAATTACATTGACCTGTATTATGCTTTCTCAAAAATTAATAAATTTAAAATGTCTAGAAAAAATCCCAAATAAACATAGAGCTTTCTGTCCTATCGTACCGTGACGTGTCGTCCCGGAATGTGAGTGTGAGCGCTGTTATCAGGTCTGGCTGCAACTGTCTACAACGTTGATGGAAGATACATTTTCAAGATGTTCGATGTTTTTGAACGGATAGTATTATAGTCCACTAGACAGCTGATTTATGATGAATAAATGTAGTCTGATTTTTAGTCTAATATTGGCCTATGAAGGAGGCTCTTTTTTCCTTTCATATTATCCTTGAAATGCAAAATTTCCAAAAACCTTGTATATACGTCGACGCGCAATTTAAAAATGAACATACCTGTCAAATTTCATGAAAATCTATTACCGCGTTTCAAATGCGCAACATATAAACATTAAGAGAAATGCCAAACCGTCGACTTGAATCTTAGACCTCACTTCACTCGGTCATTGAATCTTAGACCTCAGCTCGCTCAGTCAATAAAATAGTGTATTCTTTCCTCGCTGATGATACAGAAACTGATTTACGGAAACCTTAGTTTAACTTGATCTGAGCGCTATCCTTGTCTATCATTCAACAAAGCGGATAGCGCTATCTCTTTCTCGCTTTGCTCTGTTGCCAGATCGTTTTTCAACAATGTAAAAATATAATTAAATAACCAAAAATTCAATCTTGATTTTGAAAATTCATTATGAAATTATTGAAAAATATAATCTATTGTTTAATAATATATAATTTATTAATTTGAACGAGAATGAACATTTGATATTACTTTAATAAACCTGTATCAGCAACCGTCTATAGAAGGCATTGATAAGACAGAGGATCGGCAACGTTGTTCTCCTATCTTTTGGTAGAGAGTTAGTAGAGGGGAGGATATTTTTAATATTCTTTCCGAAGAATGGACATTGATATGTCCAAAGCTCCGCTAATTTATGTAGATGCATAACAATATGATTATTATCTATAGTTATTATATTACAAATTGCTTTTTCATATCATATACAGTTCATTTTATACAGTTTGGGTGGTTGGTAGCACTGGCTGCCTCAAATAGTTGCTCTAGTATTGTGTCTGTTATTTTTCATATTTAATTAGGTTTTCGGTGGTTTTTCATCAATGATCGATAGATTCTTTATAAAAGCTAGTGATGGACTTTCAGTTAAGTGTAAAGAAAGTGAGTACGGTGCATTAATTATTAAATCCTGGATTTCATTTGTGTTTCTAACCTACCTGACAGAGCTAGAAAAGATAGTTTGATTACACTTTTTCGAGCTGAACGAACTTTGAACCCTCTGCAAAGAACCTTACAAATATAAATTTACCCTCACGAAAACTGTTACAAATAATCATACTATTGAGAAAAGAGATATAAAAAGGAATACTCCTGAACGTTGCTGTTTCTCCGTATCAATTCTTATTCCATGCTCAAGTGTTACGATTGACTGTTTGAGAGACAATCTTCGGAGTTATCCTTTCTGCTACTTGAATCATTTTCACTCTCAATAATATTCTCTCAACTTCACCTGCTCAATAACTCCTTGTTTCAAGCGGCTTCATTCCTGTGTAGCCTACAACTGATAGTGTTTCTTCTTATCTTGTTTTCATACCGGTACATGAGGCACCGGCTGACGTAAATACTAGCAAAATAAGTAGCGTCTTTGGTTGCTATAACAACGCTGACTGTCGACTGCTGTTTTTAGCCCAGTTTTTCTTATCAGTGAACTTTCGCTTTCAATAGAACCCTTGCTGTTACTTTTCATAGAGACTATGAAGCCAATGACTACTCGCCGTAGGCGCGAAAATTTGATTCGAGCACAATCGGATCTCGATAATTTAAACGGGGATCTAATTAATACTGATGTTGTAGAATTGGCAGTTAACGTCAGAAAAACTCTCTCAACAATCGCCGAAAAATATTCGACCAATGCAATTACTGACTTGATTCCAGATATAATCGGAGTCTTAAATAAACTGGACGGTTCTATTTCGGACAACTATGAATTAAGAAACAATCTGGAAGAGCTAGTAGAAGAGAATAAGCATTTGTCAAAACTCTTGAGTGATGAGAAAAACAGAAGAGAAGAATGCTTTGAAGAATCATTGATCAATGAAGGAAAAGCAGATGAGGAAATAGGCTTATTAAAATCTCGTATTGTTAGTCTAGAAAAAACGAAACGTAATTTGAGTGAAGAGTTAAAAAGTAAAAATGCTATCATAAACATTATTCAGACTGAGCAAAATAGTATTCCTAATAGAGAAGATATCTCTTTAATTCAAAATTCGACAGATTTCATAACGCCTAGAAATGTTGTAAAGCGGAGAAATGAACAAAGAGTGACTAATAAATCCATCGAGACTGAGAACAGATTTTCGGTGCTCTCTTCGAATATGTCGTCACCCCTGATACTGCCACGCAGACTACAAATAACGGCTGACGTTCACCAACCCTTCTCTACTCAGATTGAACCGGAAATATTGGGTTTTAGTCGTCGTAAAAATTCTTCCAAAAAGAAACAAAAAGTTACAATTCTGACGGATAGTCAGGGAAAGCAGCTTTGCGATCATACGGGAGAATTTGGAGAGGATTTTGATGTATTGGTCTGCACAAAATCAAGTGCCAAGTTGAAGCATGTTGTCCAAGATGGTCTTTGTTTGATAAAGAATTTCACAGAAAAAGATTTTGTTATAGTAGCGGCTGGTTCAAACGACCTACATCGGGATGAACCGTTCCAGTTGACATTGAACCAAGCAATGCGGTCGCTCACAGAGATCGATATTAAGTCAAATCTCCTCTTGTGCAGTGTGCCCTACAGATATGATGATCCTTCTCTTAATGAATATATCTCCTATGCTAATTCGTATTTATCAAGAGCAGTTGGAAGCTATATAGGCTGTTTAAATATTCACTACTTGGATATTAACACATTCCTCGGAAAATCTCATTTCACAAGGCACGGGCTCCACCTCAACCGACGCGGGAAAAGGATTCTGGTCAACAGGCTAACGAAATTTGTGAAAGACTTTTCTGTTGCCAAACCTGTGTCCGCAAATACTAAAGTCGAGAATACCAGTTCACGTGCAATCAAATCTCACATTGGAAGAACTGTTGATACCGTGACCATTTCATCACCTTTGTGCCAAACTCTTGATAAAACATTTCATACTCCTCAATCATCCTCAAAAGCCGATCATCAAGATTTATCAAACAATTTCAAGACAATTCACACTCCTGTTTCACAAGCTTATCATAATATTTCAGACAGAACTACCTATCAATCTCAACATTTTTTAGACAGGTCTTCCCATGTAATAAACAAATCAATTTAGACGTACACTGTAAGAAAAATAATTTTTCATTATTCTTTTGTAATGTACAATGTCTGGGCAATAAAATTAACGAGATTGAAATGATTAATAATAATAATAAGAATTTTGATGTGCTTTGTATATCTGAGCATTGGTTGAGAGCAAATGTCATAGATCTGATCAATATAAATGGATTTTCACTGGTATCTGCTTTCTGTAGAGCGAGTGCAAGAAATGGTGGTGTCGCTATCTTTGTAGCAAATAAACTTACTGATCATATCAGGGCCATTGATATGACTGCTTTTAACTGTGAAATTCATCATGAATTTGCTGGTATCATTGTAAAGAAACTAAATATTATAGTAATAGTAGTTTATAGGTCGCCAAGTGGTAATTTGAATCTTTTTCTTGAGTCATTGGAAAAACTTATATTATTTTTAAGTACAAAACATAAACATAAATATCATTTCATAGTTGGTGGTGATTTTAACGTAAATGTTTTATCTAGAAACCCAGACAGATCTGAATTAGTTAATATTTTGAAGTCTGTAAATTTGTATCTTACTAATTTCGAGGCTACTAGACTTGACTCAGCACTTGACAACATCGCTACAGACTTGAGTCCTGACTTATTCTCTGTGAAAGTAGAACCTGTTGCTTTGGGTGATCATGACGCTTTATGTCTCTATCTAAAATCTGATATCTTTCCCAGTCAGGCTAGAGGTGAAAACCCTATGAATAATAGTCTTCAAAAATTTAAATCAAGACCAATAACTGATGCTGGACTTTATAGTTTCTGTTGTAGACTCAGTTCAGTTGATTGGAGAGAGTTTCTTATATATGGAAATGCTGAATGTAATTTTAATTCATTTTTTAATAAGTTTCAAGAATTGTTTATTGAGTCTTTTCCACTATTTAATTGTAATTCAAGATCTAGTACTAGTAAGAAGAAACCTCACCTCACTTCTCCTGCCTTGGAGAGTTTGAGATGTTTTGTCCTCATTGCGTATGACAGGTTCAAGAATAATAGAACAGACTCAGCCAGATTAACTTATAATAACTTGAAGAAAATGTATAAAGCTGAGCTGAAAATGACACAGCTGAAATCCAACGCAGACTTTATTGAATCAGCCAATAATAAATGTGCAGCTGCTTGGAAAGTTATTAGAAAAAGTTCCAAACCAACACAATCTAGTATAACATCTGTTTCAGCCGAAGATTTCAATAACTATTTTGTGAAATCAGTCTCAAAAATGCGAGATTCTATTGATCCATCCAATGTGTTGGCTGAGGAGCTTCTGGCCTCTGCCCCTAGATCCTTGCATGAATTTGTTCTAAGAGAATTGTCATGTCAGGAAATTGCTAATATAGTCTCTAGAATGAAATCATCTTCAACTAAAGATATTTATCACCACTCCAGCTCTATGATGAAAACTGTCATAAATTTCATACTGGCACCATTAACAACTTGTTTCAACGCATGTATAAGAGATTCCATTTTTCCACTGAAACTCAAGCATTCCAGAACAGTGCCTATTCATAAAAAAGGTTCTAAAGATCTGCCTGAAAATTTTAGACCCATCTCAATTCCACCTATTTTTAGCAAAATTCTAGAATATGCTATTGCCGGTCAATTGTACGAGTTTTTCGAGAGTAATGGTTTGTTCTCAACTTCTCAATTTGGCTTTAGAAAAGGAAAGTCTACAGTTGATGCAGTCACCTCTGTAGTGAGCGATGTTGAAAATAGTTTTGACAATAAAAACTTCACAGGAGTTGTACTATTCGATCTGAGTCGAGCTTTCGATGTTGTCGATCATAATATTTTATCGAAGAAACTCCATCATCTGGGTGTACGCAACAAGGCACTTAAACTTTTGAAATCATATTTAAACAATAGAAGTCAGTCTGTATGTATAAACTCCAATCTCTCAAATCCATTATCTGTTCCTCACGGGGTCCCTCAAGGTTCCATTCTTGGCCTCTACTTTTCATAGTTATGATGAATGATATTGAGTACAACATTGGATCAAAAGTTGTATGCTATGCTGATGATTCATCCATAATTACAATAGATAAAGACCTGAATACTCTCCAACAAAAATGAACAAGTGTCAGGATGAGGCTGCAGTTTGGTTCAAGGCAAATGGTTTGCTGCTTAATAAAGATAAAACCCAGATATTATTGCTTGCACTGAGACAGGTTAGTGAAGGTGCAAAAAATGCTAAGCTTCTTGGTATTACACTGGACCAAAAGCTTTCCTGGAGTTCTCACATAGATAATTTATGTTCAAAACTCTCCAGGGTAATTTACTTGTTACGCAGTCTCAGCGACTCTGTTCCCAAAAATACATGAGAACTTGCTATTTTGCTTTCTTCCAGAGTGTGTTTCTGTATGGCCTGGAACTATGGGGGTGTGCTCCAGATGCACAGAAAGTATTCTTACTACAAAAGAAAGCTCTTAGGATAATTTCTGGTGCAGCATATTTGGATCATTGTAGGCCTCTATTTGTTGGAGAGAAAATCATGACTTTGCATGGCATGGTAGTTTTCAGGCTCTTGATGAGTGTAAAGAGAAAGATAGGCTTGTTCCACTGTAGGATGAAATACATAGCTACAATACTAGGAACAAATCCAAAATTGATGTACCCTACTCAAGATTAAGCAAGGTATTAAATAGTCCAAGTCTCATATCATTAAAGCTTTTCAATGCACTACCATATTCGGTTAGGGTTTTACACGAATCAAAATTTAAATGTTGTTTAGAGTCTCTCCTTTTGAAAACCCCCTTATATTCTATTTCTGATTTTTATCAAGTAACAGTGGAAGATTTTGCCTAATTATGAAAACCTTATTAATCTTTGAAGAACCTCAATTAGAAGATATTCTGTGATTTTAGAAGATAAGAACATTATGTGATCTTACCGTACTCGATTATATTGATATGTTTGTGTTGAAAATCAATTAGCCTATTCTCAACTTATGTCTAGTTTTAGTAATATTTTACATGTTTTGACTGTGTATTTATTTGACGTTTCCAATTGCAATGTAAACAATGCTTGAAGGAATAAAAACATTCTTATTCTTATTCTTATTCTTATTCAATAATTATTTTCTTAGTCTATATTATGTAAATTCATCTATAATTTTGCTGTATTGTAAGCTATTGTATATAAGTGTATAAGCCAGTATATATTCTAATCTACATAAATAAAGTACTCAATCAATCAATCAATCTTTCTCCACTGCCGTTATAACGTGGACCTCACTATAGAATAGCACAGATGTAGAAGTTGGAACTACTGGACGGTTATAAAAAATTGACTTTGCATTGCTGTGGTTATCCGGTGGCATGGCAAGGCATAGGCAGACGGCGTGACGTACAACGGCTCACGCCAACAGACTGTCTGCTCTCTCTCTCTCACTCTCTCTCTCTCTCACTCTCTCTCTGTCTCACTCCCTGTTGATCTGTTGAGTGCTCTCTCAGTCCAGTGGAGAGGAACAATGCGAGCGAAGTGAGCTCTCCTGACGGCCCACAGGGGCACACACCCACGCTGTGTCACGCAACACAACGCCCAGGGCACATTCAAAAATGCCTCCTTCCCCTCACTCCCACACGCTACCTCTCACTTCCTCACTACCTCACTACCTCTCACTTCCTTCTGACTCAGTTATAGTGAGGTCCACGTTATAATGTACTAATTCTATAGTGAGGACAGTGATACAATTCTATAGTCTGATTTTTTCTTTAATATTGGCTTATGAAGGAGGCTCCTTTTTCCTTTTATTTGATCCTTGAAATGTAAAATTTCCAAAAACCTTGTATATACGTCGACGCGCAATTTAAAAAAGAACATATCTGTCAAATTTCATGGAAATCTATTACTGCGTTTCGCCGTAAATGCACTACATGTAAACATTTAAACATTAAGAGAAATGCCAAACCGTCCACTTGAATCTTAGACTTCACTTCGCTCGGTCAATGAGATTATTGGAAAATTTAATTCCTATAATTGATGTAGCGATTCTGGAGTACACAAATGAGAATAGAAATTTTAATTTAACGGCTAGTTACTTGCTAGTGGTTGAAAATTGATTTAGTATTTTTACTGTGGTCTTTGTTATAATGGAAGTATTTGATTAACATTTGTGTTGCTATCCTTGTCAATCATTTGACAAAGCAGATTGCGCTCTCCTTTTCTAACTATGCAACGTCGCCAGATCGGTTTTGAACAATGTAGAGATATAATTGGTAAAATATTCATTCTCAATTTGAACAATTCATTACCAGTAGTTCTGTGAACAGTAGACCTCACGCAATATTCTCATCCACAAGTACCCGATTGAAACTATAGACCTTATGGAAATGCAGCAATAGACTGGTTTCTCCACACATCTGTGTAATCACTTGTCAGCTGATCTATGATGAATAATCCTATAGTCTGATTTTTACTTTAATATTGGCTTATGAAGGAGGCTCCTTCTTCCTTCTATATTATCCTTGAAATGCAAAATTTCCAAAAACCTTGTATATACGTCGACGCGCAATTTAAAAAGGAATGTACCTGTCAAATTTCATGAAAATCTATTACCGCGTTTTGCCGTAAATGCGCAACATATAAACATTTAAACATAAGAGAAATACCAAACCGTCGACTTGAATCTTAGACCTCACTTCGCTCGGTTAATTAAATAATTGAAGAATATATTTTCTTGACTAGTAAATTGTAATTGATTATTTTAAACGAGAATGAACAGTTACTGTTACATCGGATATACCGATATCATCTACCCCCTCTATAGAAGGCAGTGGCAAGGCTGAGAATCGGTAACGTTGTTCTCCTATCTTTCTCCACTGCCATTACAACGTGTCTTGTTAATAAACACCTCTTATCGATATTATTGGTATAAAACTTGAGAGCCTTGATAAGTCTGTATTTATTTGACGTTTCAACAACTATAGATAACTGAATGAGCACGCTCCGTTAACCTGTTACCTAAATATGGATCAGTATGGATTAGTAGGTTTGTTCTCTTATCAGAATCCTTTATAAATCAAACCGAACATCACGTTCTGTAGAGTAGAGTTTCAATAATGATTGACAGTTTTTATACTCTGATAAGAGTCTCTGGGAAGCTTTTTAAAATAGACAAACCTTATATAGTGTGTTTTTACATAATTATACGAGAATTCAATCATTCTGAAGGTTGTGGTAAAAATAAATAATATAAGTTTTACGAGATCTGATCTATTCCCAATTTATAAAAAAAATCTGGTGTGGTGCACTCACACAACTTTCCTTGCCGTTCTGAAAATTTATCACCTGACGCTGGTGTTCCTGCGCATCTCAAGTCAAAGATTTGAATCTCTATACAAAGATTTGAGCCAGCTGGTGACAGGGCAATAACGCTGGAGACACACATGAGGTCTGCTATCTCTTCATAGTGAATGATTTAATAGAATCAACAATAATTTGCAATTGAATAATCACATTTTCTCGAATTTAAGGCTTATTTTCAATTTTAGGTGAAAATGTTACTGAACATTAATTGTAGAGATTTTCATGCTCAATCTATTCCACTTGATTTTTTTTGTTTCAATTGTATCTGAAGTCTGATAATTGGGAATCTATCTGCATTGATGGAGCGGAGCTCCTGAAATTTTTACAGATATGGGACTTGTGTCAGTTGATAGAGCTTATCGATGACTATTCTAGGTATGAATTTGATCAAAATCGTTGGAGTCGTTTTCGAGAAAATTGCAAAATACCCTGTTTTTGACAACATTTTCGCCATTTTAGCCGCCATTTTGAATTGCATTTGATCGAAATTGTTCGTGTCGGATCCTTATATTGTAAGGACCTTAAGTTCCAAATTTCAAGTCATTCCGTTAATTGGGAGATGAGATATCGTGTACACAGACGAACATACACTCATACACACACACACACACACCACACACACACACACACCACACACACACACACACACACACATACATACATACATACATACAGACCAATACCCACAAACCACTTTTCTGGACTCAGGGGACCTTGAAACGTATAGAAATTTAGAAATTGGGGTATCTTAATTTTTTTCGGAAAGCAATACTTTCCTTATCTATGGTAATAGGGCAAGGAAAGTAAAAATGGAAAATGTATTATGAATTTATAAAAAAAATCTCACATATTTCAACAACTATTTTTACTGAACACTACATTTTTTAAAAGCACAACATGTGTATAAATAGATTTCTCCTCTGCTCTAAAACAAGAATAGGCCTACTGTGAACTGGCTGTCATCTTTATCAGAGCGCAGAAAACTGACCTGCCCCAGAAATGAACGTTGATAATCAATGCAGGCCTATGTAGCCTGCAGGCTTTCAGTGAACGTTGCACAAAGTACGGGACAATTAAACGCACGTTTCAAAAGAGCAAGGTGCAATTCAAGATTGTAGATTACTAGCAGGTAACAAACTAGTAGTTCTGTGAACAGTAGACCTCGCGCAGTTATTAAACACAGCCTACTCTTACACTATCCATCAGAGTAAATCCTGTTTGTATGTCGTGTCGGCGAGATATCGGTGTGAAAACGTCTAATGGCTGTTGGTGTATCAAAAATGCAAACATCAAAATCTAATCTCCTTCAAGACATACTGGCAACAGGTCAGCCCGAGTTTAGAGCAGAGAAAGGTCGAGAGACAATACTGTATTATTTTAGTATTAATATTGCATGTGTTATTGCATGCAATCAATAGTTCATTTAATAGTGCATAAAAATTGCATTCAATGAGGCATGCATTTAATAGTACACACAGCAGCTGATTTTTTACGATGTTACAATGAGATATTGAATTGCATGCGTCATGTCATGCAATTTATAATCCACTAGACAGCTGATTTATGATGAATAATTCTATAGTCTGATTTTTACTCTAATATTGGCGTATATAGGAGGATCCTTTTCCTTTTATATCATCCTTGAAATTTAAAATTTCCAAAAACCTTGTATATACGTCGACGCGCAATTAAAAAAGGAACATACCTGTCAAATTTCATGAAAATGTATTGCTGCGTTTCGCCGTAAATGCGCAACATATTTATTTATTGATTCATAAATGGAGACAACGGGGGTCACCCCAAATCTGTCTCCTTTACATATTTGTACAATACAATATTGAGATTAAAAAAAAGGAAAAATATATAAACAAAGGAACATATAAACATAAATAAAGAGAAATGCAAAACCGTCGACTTGAATTTTAGACCTTTAAAATGATTGGGGAAGAACTAACAGGCACTGCCCAAAACGGGGTTTCTTCCCCCAATTTTGATTTAAAAACTATAAATATTCCAAAAAGTAGGTTATGTTCCATACACTTGAATAATTCAGGTGAAATTTTCAATCCGAATATTTGAAAACAAAAAAGTTCTAATTTAGATTGTTTACATACCAAATTGAATAACAAAACACTCACTAATCACTTAGAACTATAAAATAATGATCAACTTTGAATATTATGATATATACCATCTCATGTCAACAAATCAGATTACTGTATTCTGATCGATTCAATTAAAATGTATAGATTTGTCGCAAGTTACGGTAAGCTAATTGATTACACACCTGATCTCCCACACTGGCACACGCATCTTCTGTTATCGACAGACGACGAAATCATCATCTGTTTTTCCAAGGATGAATAGGCCTATTATCCTTTTCATGTCCTTCAGCGAGTTTTCCCAGGGATGAGACCTAGTGCAATCGAATTTTGATATCATAAACCTACTATATTCCAAATTTCGTGAAAATCGTTAGGAGCTGTTTTCGAGATCTGTTGAACATAAATAACCAGATAGCCAGATAACCAGATATTAAAATAGAAAAATCTGGTGTGGCGCACTCACACAACTTTCCTTGCCGTTATGAAAATTGATCAACTGACGCTAGTGTTCCCGCGCATATCAAATCTACTATTCTAAGATCTGAGACAGCTGGTGACAGGACAATAGCGCTGCAGACACACGAAGTCTGCTATCTCTTCATAGTGAATGATTCAATAGAATCAACAGTTGTCAACAGTTTGCAATTGAATAATCTTATTTTTCGCATTTCGAGATTATTTTCAATTTTAGGTGAAAATGTTACTGAACATAAATTGTAGAGATTTTCATGCTGAATCTATTCCACTTAAATTTTCTAGTTTAAATTGTATCTGAAGACTGATAATTGGGAATCTAAAATCAAACTTTGCATAGACGAGGCGGTGCTCCTGAAATTTTTACAGATATGGGACTTGTGGCAGTCGATAGAGCTTATCAATGACTATTTTAGGTATAAATTTGATCAAAATCGTTGGAGCCGTTTTCGAGAAAATCGCGAAAAACCCTGTTTTTGACAACATTTTCGCCGCCATCTTGAATTGCATGTGATCGAAATTGTTTGTGTCGGATCCTCATAGTGAAAGGACCTTAAGTTGCCTTAAGAGCCATTTTCGAGAAAAACGTGAAAAACATGGTTTTTTAGTAATTATCCGCCATTTTTTCCGCCATCTTGAATAGAATTTTATTGAATTTCTTATTGTCGGATCCTTATGGTATAAGGACCTTAAGTTTGAAATTTCAAGTCGATTGGTTAATTAGGGATGGAGTTATCGTGTTCACAGACATACACACACACACACACACACACACACACACACACACACACACACACACACACACACACACACACACACACACACACACACCACACACACACCACACACACACACACACACACTCATACACACACACAGACCAATACCCAAAAACCACTTTTTTGGACTCAGGGGACCTTGAAACGTATAGAAATTTAGAAATTGGGGTACCTTAATTTTTTTCAGAAAGCAATACTTTCCTTACCTATGGTAATAGGGCAAGGAAAGTAAAAATATAAACAGATATACATAAATTGCTCGCTCAATATAATAGGATAACGGTCTTGAAACTATTAGCTTTAATATGCTTGAACTATGTTTTCCAACTCAAAAGTTTGACAGAATTCTATCGTCCATTTCGGAGACAAAGAAGTTTATAATATTTGAATGTGACGGTCTCAGTACGCCACGCCACGGTCGAGTGGGCAGGCAGTTCAACCTTCAAACAGCAGTTTAACAGTCGAGAAAAGAGAACAAAAAAAATTTATTGTGAGGTCCACGTTATAATGGCAGAGGAGGAAGATAGAAGAAGAGCGCTGCCGATCCTCTGTCTTGTCAATGCCTCCTATAGACGATTGCTGATACAGGTTTATCGATGTAATATTAAGGCTCAACTCACACTTAGGCGACTCAGGTCGAGAAGAGACTCGACTCTAGTTGAGTGCATGTGTTTTCGGGACGTCGCGTAGTCTAGAATCGACTGGTCCGAGTGCACCATTTGGAAACACATGCTCTCGACTAGAGTCGAGTCTCTTCTCGACCTGAGTCGCGTAAATTTTTGGAGAGAAATAGTACAGGCTCAGCCTAGTTTCTCCTCCAATGTCATAATTGTATTATGATTATAGTATTTTATACAATAAATAAATAAATTAAATAATTAATTAAATGTGAGTTGAGTCTACTTGTTTTGTCACTGCCTTCTATAAAGGATAGCTGATACTTGATGTAATATTAACTGGTAATGGTTTCTTGATCCATTCCCAGCTGCTATGTATTAACACACTTTTTTTAAGTGTGTTAATATTAACTGTTATTTCTTGTTGAAATCATCAATTCTACTCCATTAACTGTAAATAACAGTTTTATTAACACACTTTTTTCTCTTAATATCAAGTAAATGAATGAAATGAATGAATGAATGAATTTTATTTGCCAAAAACAAAATACAAAGAAGCTTTACAAAAAATAAATATAAGTATATGCTACTGCACTTAAACCAAGATACATACATTTATTTAATTAGATATAATAACGAAATGATATCCTTTACATTACAAACAATAGTTTTAAAATGAAGATTCAATTTATGATCACATGCATAAGTACAGTAGGTGAGGCAAAAACACCGGCAAAAGGAAGATTCCTTGTGCGCCAGTGTGAGTCGTAAATCAGCATAATCAGGGATGTAATATATAAACTTGAATCTAGCGTATGAAGTGTTCGAAAATATAATTATTTATAATATGAAGTTGATTATTGTATAAAAGTCAACGATTGGATATAATTCAAGTATAGCCATGCCTCTATGGCTCTTTTTCTGTTTTTATTATTTCGGAAATTATTAAGTGGAAATACACTTTCTAGTATATTTATGAATTTACTGCTAATGTAGTAAAGTTGCCTTCTAAGAAGAGCTGAGTTGGTGTTATATATTTCATATTTTCTTATTGTATTAGGTCTAAGATTATAATTTATGTCATCGGCTAGAGGGAAATTATGCTCGTATTTAAAACTGTTATGCAACTAAGATATAACTGTCGTATAGTTTTAACATCAAATTCACTGAACAAAATCTTACTATCATAAGTTCTAGGTTTCTTTAAAATTGTCTTTATGATGAATTTTTGTATTAGAAAAAGGTTTTTAATATGGGTATCGAAAGTCCCACCCCAAACTATTAAACCATATCGCATTAGGGATTCTACTAGTGCCGTATATACCTGTTTGCATTCTGAGAAAGATAGCACATTTTTCAATTTATAAAATTTATAAGATAGGTATTTTAGTCTCTTACATAGGAAGTTAACATGGATGTCCCATTTGAGACACTCATCGATCCATATACCAAGATATTTGAGGTTTGATTTCCTATTAATAACAGGGCAGGAACATCTATTAATGTTTGGTTTATTTATTGAAGAACAGTTTGAATGGATTTTTAACTTATATTGATTGTTAGGTTTACCCTCTCTATTTGCTGAATAATAAGTTATAATATATTAAGTAATAAAATAATTATTTACTCAATATTTGACTGCATGTCGTGTTGAATTAGTACATAGAAAAAAGTGTGTTAATATCAACTTCTGTTATTTCTTGTTGAAATCATCAATTCTACTTTATTTGTCCAGAAAATATAGAGAATTACTTCATGTTTGAGACTTTGTCTATTTATAATTTTCATACATTATTGAAAAACGATCTGGCAACGTTGTGGAGGTAGAAAAGGATAGCGCTATCTGCTTTGTTGAATGATAGACAAGGATAGAAACATCAGTGGTAATCAATTACTGCCATTATAACGTGGACCTCAGTATAGTATATCTTCCTTTAATTACATGATTTCAATGCAAAGTTAGTAGACTGTCTACTAACGTTGATTTTAATGAGCTTCCATCAAACCAATCATCAGTTGATGTCTAAATCTTAGACCAAATATAGAATATATTATACTAGCTTACCGGGCGAACTTCGTACCGCCAAAAAGTCAATGTATCTCATGTCACACTTGACCTTATTTAGTGAATCATGAAGTTTATCTGACAATTAATATTTTTATTTACATCTCAAATACGGACTTCCTATGTGCTTAAAACTACCGTTTTAATACCAGTAAAAAATTTCACACAGAGTGACGTGTTTATTACAGCTGGTAAGTTTAGTTGCTAAATCATATTATCACAACATGATCTTGAATCATGATAATCTTCCCGTTCACGCTCGACCGTCAATTTCGAAAACATGGTCTGTAAAATGGATTAATATATAATTATTATTAGCTCCCCTATTGAAATACCTGGTCAGAAACCATCCCCAATATTCACACAACATATTCCCAAAGTTTCATGCCGTTCTGTCAATTAGTTTTCGAATCTATAGGGAACAAACAAACTAACAAACACACAAACAGACATTCATTTATATTTATATATCGATAGACTATATATTCTATATCTGGTCTAAGGTCTAAATGAATTACTGAAAATATTCATGGGTGGAATCTTGAATTGATCTTGATGCTCTTGACTACATAATGTATGGGCATCCATAATAATCCATGTAGGGGACATAATGGGAATCAAGTACTGTAATATTGATACTGATGCAAAATTTAATGAGCTTGTTTAAAATGCTCAAGACATTCTATACAGTTCCGTCTCATTCATCGGATGCATCAACCTTCAATTAATTCAAAACTCAGTATTGAAGGTGATCTTCAGTTGATGTGGGCTCTTAATTTAAATCTTCAAAGAACAATCTATAGAATAACGATACTTCTTAACCTTCACAGTTTAGTTTTTCATCAGAGTTCAAAATTTTTACTGGGTGAACAATACAGATTTATTCGATTAGTTAATCGATATACAGATATTATTTTCTTTGAGATTGGCATGTTTTTACTTTTCTTGCCCTATTATCATAGGTAAGGAAAGTATTGCTTTCCGAAAAAAATTAAGGTACCTCAATTTCTAAATTTCTATACGTTTCAAAGTCCCCTGAGTCCAAAAAAGTGTTTTTTGGGTATTGGTCTGTATGTGTGTGTGTTTGTGTGTGTATGAGTGTATGTGTGTCTGTGTACACGATATCTCATCTCCCAATCAACTGAATGACTTGAGATTTGGAACTCAAGGTCCTTCCCCTATAAGGATTCGACACGAACAATTTCGATTAAATGCAATTCGAGATGGCGGTTGAAATGGCGAAAATGTTGTCAAAAACAGGGTTCTTCGCGATTTTCTCGAAAACGGCTCCAACGATTTTGATCAAATTCATACCTAAAAAAGTAATTGATGAGCTCTATCAACTGCCACATGTCCCATATCTGTAAAAATTTCAGGGGCCCCGCCCCATCGCAAAGTTTGATTTTAGATACCCAATTATCAGGCGTCGAATACAATTTAAACAAAAAAGTCCAAGTGGAAAAGGTTGAGCATAAAAATCTCTACAATTAATGTCCAGTAACATTTTCACCTAAAATTGAAAATAGCTCGAAATTCGAGAAAATAAGATTATTCAATTGCAAACTGTTGATTCTATTAAATCATTCACTATGAAGAGATAGCTGATCTCGTGTGTATCCTGCGTTATTGTCCTGTCACCAGCTGGCTCAAATCTTTGAATTAATAGTAGACTTGAAATGCGCGTGACCACTAGCGTCAGGTGATCAATTTTCATAACGACAAGGAAAGTTGTGTGAGTGCGCCACACCAGATTTTTGTCATAGTCATTCAATTTCAGCTGTTTTACATGCATGAAATCAAACCGGTAAACAGCTGATTGTAGAACAAATAAATAAATGATTCTCATTACAGCATATTATACTGTAATAAAATCATATGTCGTTTTATTGTAATGAGAATCATATGCTTCTACAATCAGCTGTTTACCGGCTTGATTTCATGAATGTAAAACAGCTGAAATTGAATGACTATGACAAAAATAAATAAATGTGTGTAGGTTTGTTAAGACTTCTGAGTATAGGACCAGGAAAAAAATAATTTCGAATATGGTAACTAATATGAATTTGTAATCCTTGAAGCACTTATAGGACTTGAAGTATACAGCTGTCTACTATAGACAAAGATAATTGGAACCTATGCCGTACAATCATTCCCTCTCACTTTGTAACGTGAGTCTCACTATAGTGTGATATATTTTGCACTTAGAATGTCACTCATTTAATTGTCAACTTAATTACAAACAAGAAAAATTACCAATATCAATCAAATAAGCATACATTTTACATAGAAGCACAGATTTAAAAAAGTCAGATTCCGTTTATGATAGACTAACAGGTAACCTGTGCTCCGGAAGGATCCAATTGAAAACTTGACAAACTAAAATCTTGAAGAATTTAAAATAGGCCTATAACCATCCACGGATAATTAAGAATATATATGAAAAATTTCAAATTGAAGATCAGTACAGTAGTTCAGAGGTGATGATGCGTCATTCGTGAAATTCCTATCCAGTTCGTGTATAAGCCAGCTCTTTCCTTTATTATCCTATTATATTAAACGAGCAATTTCTGTATTTTTATATCTGGTTATTTATGTTCAACGGATCTCGAAAACGGCTCTAACGATTTTCATGAATTTGGAACATAGTAGGTTTATGATATAAAAATCCGATTGCACTAGGTCTCATCCCTGGGAAAACTCGCTGAAGGACATGAAAAGGATAATTAATCCATAGAAAAACAGATAATAATTTCGTCGTCTGTCGATAACAGAAGATGCGTGTGCCTGTGTGGGAGATCAGCTGTGTAATCAATTAGCTTACCGTATCTCGCGAGAAAACTAGAAATTTTAATTGACTCCAAAATAATCTGATTTGTTGAATTATTTAAATAATCTGAATTATTTACAGCTGTGTATCATAATCAATCAGTGTGAAATGTTATCGAGCTAGACAATTAAATCAAATGATCAACATAATCCGATTTGTTGACATGACATGATAATCCTTCTAAACTAGAGTATATCATAATTTTCAAGTTGATCATTTTTTGACAATATTTTAAGTGATTAGTGAGTGTTATTTTGTTATTCAATTTGGTTTGTAAATAATCTGAATTAGAACGTTTATGTTTTTAAATATTTGGACTGAAAATTTCACCTGAATTCAAGTGTATGAAACATAACCTACTTTCTGTACTATTTATAGTGTATAAATCAAAATTCGGGAAGAAACAGTTTTGGGCTGTGCCTGTTAGTCCTTCCCCAATCATTTTAAAGAATTGAGTTCTGTTTATCAATAAATAAATAACGAGCAAAGCTTGGTACCCCGATATTATTATAGATGAGAGAAAATCATCTCGAAGAGCATAATCTAATATACGCCATAAATTTGAATACCGTTGACAATAAGATACGGCATGTCGACACTAAATGATCAGTTTTAAAAGAGTGAAAACTAGAAAGCGTTGCAAACAAATCGAGCAAACACCCCCCTCCCCCTGTCAATCTTCACCATCAACCAATTGCCAATTGGACATTTCTCCAAATAGTGCAACGTGATTACCTATTTGTTCCAAAACTTAGCAGAGAAAAATGCACAACATCCGTCAGCGACGCAATTCGAATAAATCAACTGCAATTGTTTTCACTAAACGAGGTACGCTTGCATTTTGTGGTTTAGAAAGCCGCATCTTTCAGTGACTTCTGGAACTGTCGGTCCCGGCTGATATATATGTCTTGAAGCTTGTTGACAGAGAGGCATGGAGAGTTGCTGTCAACCAGCCCAACGGCTGTTAATCAAAGAGATTGATTGATTGATTGATTGACCGAGCGAAGTGAGGTCTAAGATTCAAGTCGACAGTTTGGCATTTTTCTTAATGTTTAAATGTTTATATGTTACGCATTTACGGCGAAATAGATTTGGTAATAGATTTTCATGAAATTTGACAGGTATGTTCGTTTTTAAATTGCGCGTCGACAAGGTTTTTCGAAACTTTCCATTTCAAGGATTATATACAAGGAAAAAGGAGCCTCCTCATACGCCAATATTATAGTGAAAATCAGACTATAGAATTATTCATCATAAATCGTCTAGTGGACTATAATACTACCCGTTCAAAAACATCGAACGTCTTGAAAATGTATCTTTCCATCAACGTTGTAGAAAGTTGCAGCCAGACCTGATAACAGCGCTCACACTCACATTCCGGGACGACACGTCACGGTACGATAGGACAGAAGCTCTATGTTTATTTGGGATTTTTTCTAGACATTTTAAATTGATAAATTATTTACTTGTAGTTCTGTGAACAGTAGACCTCACGCAGTACTCTTATCCACAAGTACCTGATTGAAACTATAGACCTTATGGAAATACAGCAATAGACTGGCTTCTCCACACATCTGTGTAATCACTTGTCAGCTGATTTATTATATAGTCTGATTTTCACTCTAATATTGGCGTATGAAGGAGGCTCCTTTTACCTTGAAATTACTCCTTTTATATTATCCTTGAAATTCAAAATTTCCAAAAACCTTGTATATATTTCGACGCGCAATTAAAAAAACCTGTCAAATTTCATGAAAATCTAGTACCGCGTTTTGCCGTAAATGCGCAACATTCAAACATTAAGAGAAATGCCAAACCGTCGACTTGAATCTTAGACCTCACTTCGCTCGGTCAATAAATTCATCAAATCAGATGTACCCTATTGTTGTCAATCTCCATACATATTTCGAGCAAGACCTGAGAGTTACATGACGATGACGTCAACAATTCAATTTATTCTTTTGTAATCGCAGGAAACAATCGCTGAATTGTGAGCTATTGTTTGAATAACTGTGTTTCAAATGCAAGTGTGCGTTGCTCTGCTATCTACAGGTCTGCTCTGGTGAGATTGATAATGTAGGTCACCTCCCCGTTCTGCGTTCACCTTTTATAGTGAGGTTCACGTTGTAATGGCAGTATTCGACTAACATTGGTGTTGCTATCCTTGTCTGTTACTCGACAAAGGAGATAGCATTATCCTTTTCCAGCTCCGCAACATCGTCAGAAAGTGTAGGAATATAATTAACAAGTCTTTGATCTCAATCATGAAAATGTATTATCTAAACCTTGAAAATCTTAATCCATTTTTTGTCTCATAAAAAAATCAGACACACACACATACAGACCAATACCCAAAAAACCCTTTTTTGGACTCAGGGGACCTTGAAACGTATAGAAATTTAGAAATTGGGGTACCTTAATTTTTTTCGGAAAGTAATACTTTCCTTACCTATGGTAATAGGACAAGGAAAGTAAAAATCAGACTATAGAATTTTTCATCATAAATCAGCTGACAAGTGATTACACAGATGTGTGGAGAAGCCAGTCTATCGCTGTATTTCCATAAGGTCTATAGCTTCAATCAGGTACTTGTGGATGAGAATACTGCGTGAGGTCTACTGTTCACATAACTACTAGTATTTCTATATTGTTTAAAATGGAACCGGCAACGGTGTAGAGGTAGAAAAGGATAGCGCCATGTGCTTTTCGAATGATAGACAAGGATAGCAACACCAATGTTAATCAGATGCTGCCATTATAACGTGGACCTCACTATAGGCTAGATTGTCGGTACAGATGTTTGTCTCAAGGCAAACGTGTATTGTGTGTTGCTTAGCAACAGCAACATTTATTTACAAATCTACATAAACTGTTATGGCTGTCTGAGGGGCGTATAACATTGCACCTGAGTCAACATACGTAACTAGAGTATCTTGAAACAATATTCAAAAAAAATTGAATGTACAAAGCTTCATTGAATCGTTTTCAAAATATTCCTTAGAGAATCATTGGCCTATATGAATAAAACCAGAGCAAATGCTCATGAGCAAGAGCATGGAGCATAAGGTTTTGCTCTTAAGCAAAAGGTAGAAGCAAAAGCATTTGCTCATTTTTATATGAATAAGCTTCAACTTATACTCTTACCTTATGCTCCTGAACTCTGGAGTGAATGTTCACGTATTTTAAAGATTTTTCATCAGCTGATTCGCTTTTGTAGCCTTACTTTGTTTTTATAGCTCACGGAAGCGCTAAATATGCAAGTTGGGGGCACCGCTTGTGTTTTCGTCGTCTGTTCTGTTTTCTATTTATGAATAGAGTTTTAGGTTAGTTGAGTTTAGAATTTTGAAATAATAGAGTGAAAAAATGTCATCTCTATAATAATCTTCAGCATATTCTTATAATAATTATCAATAGTCTTCTTATAATCGTCTACACTCTCATCTTTTTAAATGCCTATTTCCTATTTTGTAATGGCTATCTTTATATCAGGTATCTTTTGTAGGAGTGATTTATGGTGAAATGGTGATATATATCATGGTTGAATTTAAAAAGAGTCTCAACTATTGGTTGTGATCCTATCTGGTATAGTTTCTCTTCCTCATACGAATTAGTTGAGCCATTTTACTATGAGCAAAAGGTGATAAGCTGCTCTAGACTAGACTCACCTTTTTTGAAGCACTTGCTTCAAAAGTAGAGCAAATGCTCTAGTTTATTCATACAATTTTGAGCAAAAGCTTTTAATTTTGAGCAAATGCTCAAACTTTTTTTTGATGAGCATGAGCAAATTGTTTTGCTTACGAAAAAAGTGGTTTTTGGGTATTGGTCTGTGTGTGTGTGTGTGTGTGTGTGTGTGTGTGTGTGTGTATGAGTGTATGTGCGTCTGTGTACACGATATCTCATCTCCCAATTAACGGAATGACTTGAAATTTGGAACTTAAGGTCCTTACAATATAAGGATCCGACACGAACAATTTCGATCAAATTCAATTAAAGATGGCGGCTAAAATGGCGAAAATGTTGTCAAAAACGGGTTCTTCGCGATTTTCTCGAAAACAGCGCCAACGATTTTGATTAAATTCATACCTAAATTAGTCATTGATAAGCTCTATCAACTGCCATAAGTCCCATATCTGTAAAAATTTCAGGAGCTTCGCCCTATCCATGCAAAGCTTGATTTTAGATTCCCAATAATCAGGCTTCAGATACAATTTAAACAAAAAAAAATTAAGTGGAAAAGATTGAGCATGAAAATCTCTACAATTGATGTTCAGTATCATTTTCACCTAAAATTGAAAATAAGCTCGAAATTCGAGAAAATGTGATGAAATAATCAAACTGCCAACTGTCAACTGTTGATTCTATTAAATCATTCACTATGAAGAGATAGCAGACTTCGTGTGTTTCCAGCGTTATTGTCCAGTCACCAGCTGGCTCAGATCTTTGAATAGAAGTAGACTTGAGATACGCGGGAACACTAGCGTCAGGTGATCAATTTTCATAATGGCAAGGAAAGTTGTGTGAGTGCGCCACACCAGATTTTTGAGATATGAGCGCCTAAAGTTCAAATTTTTGGGACTGAACATTTCAAATTTGGTAAGAGATAAATCTATGAAATTTAGTGGATAAATTCTTCATGATATTGATGATTGAATTAAACAAAAATTTCCTGAAAATGAAATTTTTTATAAAGCTATTGAATTTACCAAAAATAACTTTTGAAATTCTCATTTTTTTTAGTTATTTTTGTTTTTTTTAGTAAATTGAATAACTTTATCAAAAATTTTTGGTTTTATTAAATCAACAATACTATGAAGAATATTCATCCTCTGAATGTAATTGGCTCTTACCGAATTTGAAATATTCTATCCCAAAAATTTGAACTTTAGGCGCGCACATATCTCAAAAAGAAATGATCGGAATAAAAATGTTTTCCTGAGAAAACTTTTTTCATTTTGATAGCTTGATGATATACAAATCGAAAAACTATGAAAAATATCACCGGTAGAAAGTTTATTTTTAGCCTTTGCACAGCCTTAACGTCCAAGATTCACAGTCATACTTTACAACAGGTCGAATTCGGTTTTCATTATATATTAAGTTTTGTGTTTCTGCATATGAGCCAGCTCTTCAAAAGTTTCATGTCACTAATGTATTCTCCATTTCCAGCTAATACTCTTTGCTCTATGCTATAACTCATTGTTTTCGTTATTCAATTCAACTCATTGACAAGACTGAGGATCGACAACGTTGTTCTTCTATCTCTTTCCACTTCTATTACTAGTTGTTCTGTGAACAGTAGACCTCACGCAGTATTCTCATCCACAAGTACCTGATTGAAACTATAGACCTTATGGAAATACAGCAATAGACTGGCTTCTTCACACATCTGTGTAATCACTTGTCAGCTGATTATGATGAATAATTCTCTAGTCTGATTTTTACTCTAATATTGGCGTATGAAGGAGGCTCCTTCTTCCTTTTATATTATCATTGAAAAACAAAATTTCCAAAAACCTTGTATATACGTCGACGTGCAATTATTAAAAAAGGAACATATCTGTCAAATTCCATGAAAATCTATTACCGCGTTTCGCCGTAAATGCGCAACATTTAAACATTAAGAGAAATGCCAAACCGTCGACTTGAATCTTAGACCTCACTTCGCTCGGTCAATAACGTGGACCTCACCATAGTAACTCATACGTAGGCCTATGTCGTGCAAGAAAATTGTCATTTGGCATTTTGGTTGAGTGATGTCTGATGTGTATTCATATTCGTATCTAATGTTGACATTTTTAACAGTACAGTAATCAGTTGACATAGAAAGCATGCCGCATTAATGAAGGAGTTAATTAAAACTCAAGGCAAGTGTAATTTATTTGATGAGTGCTTCAAGCTCAGTCACTCATGTTATCTGTCTCACTCCAATCCCAGTGACTTGTGTTATCTATCTCACTCATTACGTTGTCAGATGACGTGCTTCTCTAGGTTCGCGAAGTCTGCTCTATTATTAGTAATTCATTCTTGATTATAGTGATATTTTTCAGAGTCTTTGAAGTTTTGTAGTATTTTTCTTATAATGACATTTCCAAGTGATGTTAGTGAAGATATGAAGTCAAATTTGAAGATTATATAAATATGTATATTATGTGCCTCTTTCATAACAACTCGTACAAATTCTATGTGATGTACTAAAGATATGTTCATTAAAATAATTCTGGATTTATTTGTTAGTACCGTCTGCTTATGAGAAACCTAGAGCTAGTATGAAAAGCACCTTAGATCCAAGAAATTTACTGTTTTTTCCTCGTAATCATAAAATATAACATTTATAAAATGATACACTAATATAACACTGAGGTGTGGTACACCCCATCCTATTTCTTATAACGTTTTCTATAAATTTCGATAAACTCCAAGAATTATTTCTATAGATCTTTTCCTCGTTATATTTCGATGGCCTGATACCACTTTTAGTGACAAAAACATTCTAAGTTTTTACTTGAGTTTTCTATGATCATTGCACTTATATCCGCTAAAATGTATATTGGTTTAGGAAAAAACGTTATCAGAATTTCCATAATTGGTTTACCATTATTTACCTACCATTTTCTGAAAGTCAAAAATGAGTACTTCGGCTCAACTCACACTTACGCGACTCAGGTCGAGAAGAGACTCGACTCTAGTCGAGAGCATGTGTTTCCAAATGGTGACACTCAGACCAGTCTTTTCTAGTCTTCGCGACTGTCACCATTTGAAAACACATTCTCTCGACTAGAGTCGAGTCTCTTCTCGCATAAATGTGGGCCTTCCATTTAGTTATTTAGTTTATTACCTGTAGGTAATACCATAGAGAAACGATAGCATAAGTAGATATCCCATGGTATAGGGCGTTCATGTCGCAACTTTTACTGTTATCCCAAGCCGATAGTCCACGTAGTTCTTTTCCGTGAAGCTGTGTGACGCTGGTAGTCTCTCAAATTGTGCCGTTCATACAGTCTCACACCAACAAAACAGTAGAAATTGACAATAATCGACAGTAATCGGCTTGAGATAACAGTAAAAGTTGCGACATAAATTCCCTATACCATGGGATATCTACTTACGCTATTATTTCTCTATTGTAATACCCAACTAAAGTTCATTTTTTATGGAAATTATTGGATCACTCATGCTTTTTCATATTAATATTTGAAACAGGAATTGATCAAGAAATCTATACTTGAATAATTTTGCATCTCCACACATGCCATTTCTTTTTTTGTTTTTTCTTACAGCAATTCAGTAGTAGTCAAATCTTGATTAGCCTGTCAATAAATATCCTAATACTTAGTTTTGAAGGAGGGAGAACTCAAATAGAAATTGTTGGATTGTGGTACACTTCACTGTTATAATTCAAAGTTTAATAGTCTTGAAGCTTTATTCATTTATTATTTTCCATCTAATTCAGCGAGGTTCCGCAGAAAGGCTTTGAAAATGCAGTGAACAGTATGATTTTATGTTGGTGCTTGACTGCAGACTAGAACGGGCTGTGATCTCACAGTGTTGTTCTTCTATAGCAGTTTAATAGTTTAACAGTTTCAAAGTTTAATAGTCTTAAAGCTTTATTCATTTATTATTTTCCATCTTTAATTCAGCGAGGTTCCGCAGAAAGGCTTTGAAAATGCAGTGAACAGTATGATTTTATGTTGGTGCTTGACTGCAGACTAGAACGGGCTGTGATCTCACAGTGTTGTTCTTCTATAGCAGTTTAATAGTTTAACAGTTTCAAAGTTTAATAGTCTTAAAGCTTTTATTCATTTATTATTTTCCATCTTTAATTCAGCGAGGTTCCGCAGAAAGGCTTTGAAAATGCAGTGAACAGTATGATTTTATGTTGGAGCTTGACTGCAGACTAGAACGGGCTGTGATCTCTCAGTGTTGTTCCTCTATAGCAGTTCTTGCAGAGATGATATAACGGATTGCCCCAAGACTAGGCGATTCTCTCTGCATTCCTTTCTGTGGTCTCACTCTCTCTCTCTCTCTCACTCCGTCTCCAATCGTTGCTCTTCTAGTCTTATTTTGAGGATAAAAGCTCTACTATTCGATTAGTCTTGTCGTGAATTCGATTTGGATGCGTCATCCATTTCCTTCCTGTCAATAGTCGAGATCGTATAAAATGTAGTCGAGATCGTTCATGGAAATTATGTAAATGCTATTCGTTGATGAGTTTTGAATTTCGTACATCATACTTTAGTTCAGGTTTCTAACTTGCAAATATCTAAACATTTGTTGAAGGTTAAATGTCAAGCAAATTTAGATTGCTTCATTAATTTTTGTTAGTTGAATTTCTCTATTGATTTTGGGGAGTTGAAACTTCCAAAGTGCATAATTATTATTGGTAAAGTATTTAAAACAAGACTTCACTTTTATAATATTTATGTTCAAGTGAAAATCTATTTCAAGTGAAAGTCACAATGCAGAAGCGGAATACTACGATAATGAAGATCATTATTTCATCAACCTTTGAGGATGAGACTTATATTATAGATTTATCTTAAGGCTGTGCAAAGGCTAAAAATAAACTTTCTTCTCGTGATATTTTCCAAAGATTTTCGATTTGTATAACATCAAGCTATCAACATGAAAAGTTTTCTCAGGAAAACATTTTTTTCCTATCATCACTTTTTGAGATATGAGCGCCCAGAAGTTTGAATTTTTGGGACAGAACATTTCAAATTCGGTAAGAGATAAATCCATGAGATTTAGAGGATGGATTCTTCATGGTATTGTTGATCCAGTAGAACAAAAATTTTCTGAAAATATCAATTTTTGAAAAAGTTATTCAATTTGCCAAAAATAACTCAACTAAAAGTTATTTTTAGTAAATTGAATAACCATCTTTAAAATTGATACTTTCAGAAAATGATTGTTTTACTAGATCAACAATACCATGAAGAATCTATCCTCCAAATCTCATGGATTTATTTCTTACCGAATTTGAAATGTTCTGTCCCAAAAATTTAATCTTTAGGCGCTCATATCTCAAAAAGTAATGATCAGAAAAAATTTTCCCTGAAAAAACTTTTACATTTTGATAACTTGATGATAAACAAATCGAAAAACTTTGAAAAATATCACGAGTAGAAAGTTTATTTTTAACTTTTGCACAGCCTTAAGATAAATCTATAATATAAGTCTCATCCTCAAAGGTTGATGAAATAATGATCTTCATTATCGTAGTATTCCGCTTCTGCATTGTGACTAGATTTTCACTTGAACATAAATATTATAAAAGTGAAGTCTTGTTTTAAATTCTCTACCAATAATAATTAGGCACTTTGGAAGTTTCAACTCCCCAAAATCAATAGAGAAATTCAACTAACAAAAATTAACTTGATAAATGTGCTCAATATAAGGATGAAAGATAAATGGAATTTCTTGAACGTTCTTGAAAAGAGAATATTGTTCTTCTACGATTATGTAAGATTGGGTTTATCATTATATTCCGTACAAATTTACTTCATACTTGGAGGAATATGCAGTGCAGGGAAATGGAGGGTGATCAGCCAATTACAGCGATTGATAGAGTCATAGGTGGACCTCAATATAGAATATGGAGTCTCTCTCTCTCTCTCTAGCACTATAAGATTTTTACTTTCCTTGCCCTATTACCATAGGTAAGGAAAGTATTGCTTTCCAAAAAAATTTAAGGTACCCTAATTTCATGTTTTCTATACTTTTCAAGGTCCCCTGAGTACAAAAACATGATTTTTACTTTCCTTGCCCTACTACCATAGGTAAGGAAAGTATTGCTTTCCGAAAAAATTAAGGTACCCCAGTTTCTATATTTCTATACGTTTCAAGGTCCCCTGAGTCCAAAAACGTTGTTTTTGGGTATTGGTCTGTGTGTGTGTGTGTGAGTGTGTATGAGTGTATGTGCGTCTGTGTACACGATATCTCGTCTCCCAATCAACGGAATGACTTGAAATTTGAAACTTAAGGTCCTTACACTATAAGATACCTAGAAAAGTCATTGATAAGCTCTATCAATTGCTATAAGTCCCATATCTGTAAAAATTTCAGGAGCACTGCACCATCTATGGTAGGTAGGTAGAGCAGTTTATTCAAAAGAACACATGTCGATATTTTATTTGTAGAACAGCTGTTTCGACAACTTTTAAAAAATCCTCAAATTTCATAATTTATTCAAACAAAGGAAAATGTACTCTGAACACAACAATATTATAATTGTAGTTTTAATTATTTAGCCGCCAATCGGCATATCTAAAAATCTCTAAATTATCCTCGTTAATGAGGCTTATAGATCAATGAGCAAGGAAAGTTGTGTGAGTGTACCACACCAGATTTTTACTTTTGTAACTCATTTCTCTTACGGTTCTATTAACAAATCAGTACAGAACGTTGATAATGAATGATTGAGTTGTTTAAAACAATATAATCTGATCTTAACTTTGAAAAGAAGAAAATTGTCTTGAACGATAACTGTGAATTATCTAAAAAGCCATATTAGTGTCGCATTTTTTACAGAAGGATTTGAATGCAGGGACTGTTACCGTTAGTCATAGATACTTACATAGTGGCGTCATCTAGGTGGACGACTTATCATGGCTTCTTAAATCGAAGTTTCCCTCTGAAAGTCTCTTGCATCTACGTCTACTGTGTGTTATGCACTTTAAAACGGATTTACCTGATGATATAAACGTATTGCCATTCAAAAGCAAGAACCTTATCTTCTATTTTACCTTTAAAACCACGAGGTTGAGTGGTAGAGAGGACTTTCAAGTTCTAACTCCGCCTAATAAAGATTTTTACTTTCCTTACCTTTTACTATAGGTAAGAAAGTATTGCTTTCCGAAAAAAATTAAGGTACCTCAATTTCTAAATTTCTATACGTTTCAAGGTCCCCTGAGTCCAAAAAAGGTTTTTGAGTATTGGTCTGTATGTGTGTGTGAGTGTGTATGAGTGTATGTGCGTCTGTGTACACGATATCTCGTCTCCCAATCAACGGAATGACTTGAAATTTGAAACTTAAGGTCCTTACACTATAAGTATCCGACACGAACAATTTCGATCAAATGCAATTCAAGATGGCGGATAAAATGGCAAAAATGTTGTCAAAACAGGGTTTTTCGCGATTTTCTCGAAAACGGCTCCAACGATTTTGATCAAATTTATACCTAAAATAGTCATTAATAAGCTCTATCAACTGTCACAAGTCCCTTATTTGTAAAAATTTCAGGAGCTTCGCCCCATCTATGCAAAGTTTGATTTTAGACTCCCAATTATCTGGCTTCAGACTCAATTTAAACAAAAAATTTCAAGTGGAAAGGATTGAGTATGAAAATCTCTACAATTAATGTTCACATTACATTTTACATGTTTACAGTAACATTTTCATCTAAAAATGGAAATAAGCTTGAAATTCGAGAAAATGTGATTATTCAATAATGTAAACTGTTGGCAACTGTTGATTCTAATAAATCATTCACTATAAAGAGATAGCAGACCACGTGTGTCTCCAGCGCTATAGTCCTGTCACCAGCTGGCTCAGATCTTAGAATAGTAGACTTGAGATGAGCGTGAAAACTAGCGTCAGGTGAATCATAATGGCAAGGAAAGTTGTGTGAGTGCACCACACCAGATTTTTTAATTTCATTTTCAAAACATAATGAAACAAAACCTTTCAGGTAGAGATAAAGGAATATCAGTTCTCAGCTGTCTCTGATTTCAGGCAATGTTCATCTAATTTCATAGGCAGGACAGATTGAAATCTAGACGATCTGGGATCCTCCCTTCAAGTTGAACCAAAACAATGTTTTCATTTTGTCGTCAATTATGAAAAAATGTCTAATATTGTTAAACTGCATCAATTCTATCGAGAAGATGTTTTAATTCTATAGTTCAAACTTCATAGTCAAATATCGGGACACCGAGCTTCGCTTGTTATTTATTTATTGACTTTTGATAAACCAAACACAATTCTTTAAAATGATTGGGGAAGTACTAACAGCACAGCCCAAAACTGTTTCTTTCCCGAATTTTGATTTATACACCATAAATAGTCCAGAAAGTAGGTTATGTTCCATACACTTGAATTCAGGTTCAATTTTCTGTTCAAACATTTGAAAACAAAAAAATTATAATTTAGATTATATACAAACCAAATTAAATAACAAAATAACACTCACTAATCACTTGAAATTGTCAAATAATGATCAACTTTGAAAATTATGATATACTCTAGTTTAGGAGGATTATCATGTCATGTCAAAAAATCAGATTATGTTGATCAAATTGATCAAATTGTCTAGCTAGATAAAATTTCTCGCTGATTGATAATGAAACAGCTGATAATGATTAAACAGCTGGAAATAATTCTGTCTCTATCCCACACAGGCACACGCATCTTTTGTTATCGAGAGACGACAAAATTATCATCTGTTTTCCAAGGTTGAATTATCCTTTTAATGTCGTTCAGCGAGTTTTCCAAAGAGTTTTCCTAGTGCAATCGAATCTTTATATCATAAACCTACTATGTTCCAAATTTCGTGAAAATCGTTAGAGCCGTTTTCGAGATCTGTAAAACATAAATAACCAGATATAAAAATAACCAGATATATACAGAAATTGTTCGCTTAATATAATAGGTTAGTAACTAAATTAACTGACTACTCAGTTTTCTCTAAAAAAAATTAAACTCAAATTCTAGTTTGAGCCATCAGCTGACTAAATTGAAAGGTGGTATTGTTGTCTCAGACGGAATATGTGAAAATTACCATGCTGTTCTGTACTCGAAATAACTGAGTTTAGTGTGGGTGGGACAACCATGAAGTTTCCACTAAACATCTTTCATACTAGTAGTTCTGTGAATAGTAGACCTAGCGCTCAGTAAGTTACATTGACCGATTGTTATGTTTTCTCACAAATTAATAAATAATTTATCAATTGAAAATGTCTAGAAAAATTCCTAAATAAACATAGAGCTTTCTGTCCTATCGTACCGTGACGTGTCGTCCCGGAATGTGAGTGTGAGCGCTGTTATCAGGTCTGGCTGCAACTGTCTACAACGTTGATGGAAAGATACATTTTCAAGATGTTCGATGTTTTTGAATGGGTAGTATTATAGTCAACTGTCTACTAACGTTGATGGAGAGATACATTTTCAAGATGTTCGATGTATTTGAACGGGTAGTTTATAGTCCACTAGACAGCTGATTTATGATGAATAATTCTATAGTCTGATTTTTACGGTAATATTGGCGTATGAAGGAGGCTCCTTTTTCCTTTTATATTATCCTTGAAATGCAAAATTTCCAAAAACCTTGTATATACGTCGACGCGCAATTAAAAAAGGAACTTACCTGTCAAATTTCATGAAAATCTATTACCGCGTTTCACCATAAATGCGCAACATATAAACGTATATGAACATTTAAACATTAAGAGAAAAGAAATGCCAAACCGTCGACCTTAGGCCTCACTTCGCTCGGTCAACTAGACTTGGAAGATCTTCGTTGATTGGCTGTAAAGATGTTTGATAAGCGAAAAATTATATATTATATTATCAACTAGCAGGTAACCAGTGCTCCGCAAGGGTCTCATTAAAAACTGGACAAACTGAAAATTTGACCATCTGAAGTTTTGAAGAATTTTTAATTATCTTGAAACCATCCTCGGTAGATTACGAATCTATATGCAAAATTTCAAGTTAATCAGTTGAGTAGTTGAGACGTGATGATGCGTCATTCGTGAATTTCCTATCCCGTACGTGTATAAGTCGATTCTTTCCTTTATTATGTTAAAGATGGCATTGGGTTTCAGATGTGTTTTTGCGGGTATTTGATGATGGTTGGGACAGAGGAGAGTGAGAGAGCGGGAGAGAGAGAAAGGTGTTACTCAGACCGGAAGCAAAGAATGGAAGGAGGCCACAAGCTACGACCTCCTTCTATTAAGAGTCTCTCTCACACACTCTCTCTCTTTCTGTCTCTTGCGCACTCTTACTCTCTCTCTCTCTCTCTCTCTCTCTCTCTCTCTCTCTCTCACTCTCTCTCTCTCTCTCTCACTCACTCTCTCTCTCCCTCTCTCTTTCTGTCTCTTGCGCACTCTTACTCTCTCTCTCACTCTCTGTCTGTCTGTCTGTCTGTCTCTCTCACACTCTCTCTCTCTCTCTCTCTCTCTCTCTCTCTCTCTCTTAATGGCTGGCAGTGTTTGATTAGCAATGGTATTGCTATCCTTGTCTATCATTCATCAAAGCGGATAGCCCTATCTCTTTCTCGCTTTGTTCTGTTGCCAGATCGTCTTTCAACAATGTAGATTTAAGAATTGATGTTGCTTTCCATGACGAAACACTATATAATAACTCTATTGTAGTTCTGACATTGTGTTACTTGTAAATATTTGAAAAACACTTACTTTTTTATAGTATTGAGGAATGCATTTCACTCCTGAAGAGGTGCTTCATCAACCTCGTTGAAGCTCAGCCTCGGCTGACGAAGCTCCTCCTCTTCAGGAGTGAAATGCTTTCCTCAATACTCCAAGAAAAGTAAGTGTTTTTCAAATATTTACAAGTAACACAGTGTCAGAACTACAACAGAGTTATTTAATAATTAATTAACAAAATATTTCATCTCAATTATTATGAAAATTCATTATGAAATTATTGAAAAATATAATTTCCTGTCCAATAAAATATAATTTATCGATTATTTTAAACGAGAATGAACAGTAATATTACATCAGTAAATCTGTATCAGCTACCGTTCATAGAAGGCATTGACAAGACAGATGATCGGCAACGTTTTTCTCCTATCTTTCTTCACTGCCATTATAACGTGGACCTCACTATAATCACTAATTAGTATTATCCTTATTTCATTCTTAAGAATGATATTTTATTCGTCAATAAAATATATTTTTCAATAATTCAATAACGAATATTTTCATAATTCAGATTAATAATTTCTTAATTATGTTTGTAAAGTGTTTAAAAACGATCTGGCTACATTGCAGAGGTAGAAAAAGATAGCGCTATCTGTTTTATCCAATGATAGCAACGTCAATGTTAATCAAATACTGCCATTATAACGTGGACATCCCTTCAGTTCTTTTTCATATGTTTTTTTTTTATTAGGCTAGGCGCACACCGGTTAGTCAAGACAAGACATGATCAGACACGTTTAGTCACAATACTTCACATAGCTGCTTGTGACGCAACTTTGTGAAGTATTTATTTATCTATTTTATTCACAATCACAAATCATAATTAAAATATGATTGGGAGAAGACAACAGGCATAACCCAAAACTGTCTTTTCCCAAATTTTTACAAATAAAAGTTTCAAAAAAGAATGAGGTTAGAATCCACTTTTTATTGTGACTGAACGTGTCTGATCTTGTCTTGTCTTGTCTTGACTAATTGGTGTGCACCAATTATTTTATCGCTATTATAAAAGCTTTTATCGCTTTTATTCTTTTATCGCTATTTTATAATTTGTTGTTTTGTTGCAGCATCGTCGGATGATGGCAGTATTTGCTCGGAGCCGGTGTCAGGTGTGGGGAGAGCCGGCCAAGATGAGGATGCCGTTGATCGGCTCATCAATCAACACCGTGCTTCACTCGGGGTCAGTTATTCGTCATCCATTCATTCAAATTATTCAATCATTCACACTTTGAATCACAACTGAATAGTGCTAGTTAAACATACATAGAATTTTGGACGCACGTTTTTTCCCGTCCTTATGAATTCTAGCAGATTGAACGAAACTTGACAAACATAGTCTGTTTAATCTAATAGAATTTATAAGGCCGGAAAAATATCGTACGTCTAAAAATCGATGTGTGTGTGTAAAGAAGCGTACAGATATACGCGCCGCGAACATATATATATAAGGGGGCGCGACAGTCGAGACCGACGACATTCGAGGCCTACGACCGTAGAGAACTGTTTCACAGTCCTCTACGGTCGTAGGCCTCGACTGTCGGGAGTGTACGAAAATTAGAGTGGCCTCAACTGTCGCCTAACGCAGGCGACATTTGAGGCCACTTTTCCAGGAGTCCTCTCCCGTCGTAGGTCTCGACTGTCGGGGCTGTACAAAAATTAGAGTGGCCTCAACTGTCGCCTAACGCAGGCGACATTTGAGGCCACTTTTTCAGGAGTCCTCTACCGTCGCTGGCCTCGAATGTCGCTGGTCTCGACTGTCGGGCCTGTACAAAAATTAGAGACTCGCTTGCAGCAGGCGACAGTTGAGGACACATCCTACTGCGATTCCAGACAAAATACATTTTATAATGATTATAACTTCTGATTTGTTGAAAACTAAATAATGGAAACTTCCTTCATAAAAAAGCGTATGAATTTTGAAGGTAGATAGTGCTTATCCTTGAAGGATTTTCAGAACGATCATCTTTGTGAAGAATTACAGCTTAATCAGTCAAGTATTTCAAGCGTGATGAGCTCACATACAAACAGACAGAAAGACAGACACCATCTCGTTTTATAGATGGATAGAAGATAGATAAATATTTAGATTTGTCAATGAAGGAGGCATAATGCAGAAGTAATGGATTCCCATTACTTAAAAATATGTTTAGGGACCATCATCCAAGTACTGGAATGTATATGACTTGACCACCTTTGTTGACGAAACTCAATTGGAGGATGGAAAGATGCTGGTATCTTTATTTTACATGCTGAACTTTCAAAGTTATAAAGAATTTAAAAGTTACAAAATTAATAAGCTTCAGAGAATAGAAAAAGGTTATATACAGTAGTATAATAATAATAATAATAAAATGTTTATTCTCAGTCAAAGAAAATACATAACATAAAACATCTTCATACAAATAAAAACAAGTTTTCAACTGAAAATTAATACACATATGCAAAGCTCAAGGAGCTTGTCCGCATCTAGTATGATGCTTAGAGTAATGAAAAAAATTACCTTTTTATATAATCTAGGAAGTTGATTCGAAAAATCAACAACTTTACATAAACATTCTTCCTTAAAAATATTTTTTACTGTGTTTTTGAGGGGGCGCGACAGTCGAGACCGACGACATTCGAGACCTACGACCGTAGACTCTCGACTGTCGATAGTGTACGAGAATTAGAGTGGCCTCAACTGTCGCCTAACGCAGGCGACATTTGAGGCCACTTTTTCAGGAGTCCTCTGCCGTCGCAGGTCTCGACTGTCGGGGCTGTACAAAAATTAGAGTGGCCTCAACTTTCGCCTAACGCAGGCGACATTTGAGGCCACTTTTTCAGGAGTCCTCTACCGTCGCTGGCCTCGAATGTCGCCGGTCTCTACCGTCGCTGGTCTCGACTGTCGCAGGACTCTCTGTCGTTTGCCTCGTTTGACATCGACCCATACATAAGCTTATACTTTATGGGCCAGCATGTGGAAGCGTCAGAAGTGACTTGGGGTTAAAGAAAGGAGACGGCGCCGCGCTACCTGTACACTGGGCTATTCTTCCAAAAAGGTTCAACCTGCAACTCTCGACTATCACACTCTATTGTCCTCTGAATCAGCTTCATTACCCTCATTAGTGGCCGGAGTGGCCCCGTCTGCTTTCTTGAAGGCAGTTTTAGCTGGTAGGGGCTCATCTATTACTTTCCACCTCACCTGTTACCTGTATTCTCACTTTATTATTGAATCTAGATCAGTGTTCAAGTACTTGTTATTCAATTATTTCTAATGGTTCATTTTGATGAAACTCAACTTGCTCACAAGCTGTATACAGACTAACTTGAGTTACATACAATTCGTGGTTACACATCACATGCCCTATTCATCAGCTGATGATATGCGTATTATATTATTTATTAGTATGAATATAATATTATCATATATATTAATAGTTCCATATAATGTATAGTATGATAATTATAGCATCAGCTTATGGAAAGCGTACGGCGTGTGTTCGTGACACAAGTCTTCTTGAAAAATCTTTATAAAAAAATAAAAAATAATACGTTCCTAGTGTGACTAAATTTGTACTCATGATCGATAGTAATGTGTGTGTTTATCCAATCAGTGTAGGCTACCACTGGTTTACAGCTGAAAATGCCTTCAAGTAATCAGACTGAGCCACCAATTTATTTCTCGGAGTGGAATCCTCAGCAATAGACCACGAAACTCATTAACAATAGGCGACCACTGAAGGGTCACTAGAACTTCTACCTGTTCATCTATTGCTTTCCGCGGCCCCGTCTCCTTTCTTTTACCCGTGACTTGTAATAATTTAAAAAACAAAACAAAAATTACATTAAAAATGTACATTGAAGGACAATATGCTATATGCAGTATTACTGCATATTTTGGAATGGCCTCTATGGGTCTGCCTCAAATGTCAATTCTCTGTAATACTCCTTCGATCTATTCAAGCCCCACATCACTTGCCGCATGCACCTCCTGCAATCCTCCCTCTCATGGGAACAGAGGGCAGTTTGAAACCAAGTGTCCCATTGTCTGTATCTTGCCACATTCACAGTATGGGTCAGATGTAAAGTCCCATAAGGGCGCATCTTCCAGTAGAACCTGTTCAAACAACACCACTGCCGGCGGCCAAGCAGTGTCCCTGGCACCTCTCCATTTGGATCCTCAATTAGGTGTTTATTCTTTACTGATGAGGAGGGGTCGATGTCAAACGAGGCAAACGACAGAAGAGTCCTGCGACAGTCGAGACCAGCGACGGTAGAGACCGGCCACATTCGAGGCCAGCGACGGTGGAGGACTCCTGAAAAAGTGGCCTCAAATGTCGCCTGCGTTAGGCGACAGTTGAGGCCACTCTAATTTTTGTACAGTCCCGACAGTCAAGACCTGCGACGGCAGAGGACTCCTGAAAAAGTGGCCTCAAATGTCGCCTGCGTTAGGTGACAGTTGAGGCCACTCTAATTTTTGTACAGCCCCGACAGTCGAGACCTGCGACGGCAGAGGACTCCTGAAAAAGAGGACTCCTCCAATTGAGTTTCGTCAACAAAGGTGGTCAAGTCATATACATTCCAGTACTTGGATGATGGTCCCTAAATATATTTTCAAGTAATGGGAATCCATTACTACTGCATCATGCCTCCTTCATTGACAAATCTAAATATTTATCTATCTTCTATCCATCTATAAGACGAGATGGTGTCTGTCTTTCTGTCTGTTTGTATGTGAGCTCATTACGCTTGAAATACTTGACTGATTAAGCTGTAATTCTCCACAAAGATGATCGTTCTGAAAATCCTTCAAGGATAAGCACTATCTACCTTCAAAGTTCATATGCTTTTTTATGAAGGAAGTTTCCATTATTTAGTTTTCAACAAATCAGAAGTTATAATCATTATAAAATGTATTTTGTCTGGAATCGCAGTAGGATGTGTCCTCAACTGTCGCCTGCTGCAAGCGAGTCTCTATTTTTTGTACAGGGCCGACAGTCGAGACCAGCGACATTCGAGGTCAGCGACGGTAGAGGACTCCTGAAAAAGAGGCCTCAAATGTCGCCTGCGTTAGGCGACAGTTGAGGCCACTCTAATTTTTGTACAGCCCCGACAGTCGAGACCTACGACGGGAGAGGACTCCTGAAAAAGTGGTCTCAAATGTCGCCTGCGTTAGGCGACAGTTGAGGCCACTCTAATTTTTGTACAGCCCCGACAGTCGAGACCTACGACGGGAGAGGACTCCTGAAAAAGTGGTCTCAAATGTCGCCTGCGTTAGGCGACAGTTGAGGCCACTCTAATTTTCGTACACTCCCGACAGTCGAGGCCTACGACCGTAGAGGACTGTAAAACAGTCCTCTACGGTCGTAGGTCTCGAATGTCGTCGGTCTCGACTGTCGCGCCCCCATGAGGAGGACCACCTTGCCTTCCAAATTGTTCCAATATCCTGACCATTCTGATCATCTAATCTCAGATACCTCCTTGATTGTAGCCGTATTGCTGGTGCATTATTTAGCTCCTTAGCTATTGGCAACTCATTCCTTGAAACAACCCTGTTCACAAGTTGTCTTGTCTTATTCAATCTGCTGAGGTCTGGTGGCAGGACATTTTACAAAGCACAGGTAGCCAGTTGGTCTCTGTTGGTCTTATTGTGCCACTATATACTGTGCCGCCGCGAACATGAGCAATTCACTTTTAATCAGCTGACTATATCTGTATTTTTACAGAAACGGTAAGATACAGATATAAAAAGATTGGCATCAGCTGATTAAAAGTGAATTGCTCATGTTCGCGGCGCGTAAATCTGTACGCACCTTAAGGTTAGTTAAGGTGATACAGTAAGGCTAGCTAGATACACACATAGGTTTTTGTTCGTATGAGTTTCAGCCGTCCTTATGAATACTAACAGATTAAACGGAACTTGACAAATTATCATCTGTTTAATCTAATAGAATAAATAAGGACGGGAAAAATCGTACGTCTACAAATCGATGTGTGTGTAACTAGTCTTAAGGTGATATTGTATAATTTTAATTAAATTTACACCTGTAGCAGTCATTGATAAGCTTATTAACTGCCACAAGTCCCATATCTGTAAAAATTCCAGGAGCTCCGCCCCATCTATGCAAAGTTTGATTTTAGATTCCCTATTATCAGGCTTCAGATACAATTTAAACGAAAAATTTCAGCATTAAAATCTCTACAATTAATGTCCAGTAACATTTTTACCTAAAATTGAGAATAAACTCAAAATTCGAGAAAATGTGATTATTCAAATGCAAACTTAATGAGAGAGGCAGCTCTTGATTCTAACCGCCTCGTGTCTCCAGATTTATTGTCCTGTCACACGATAAGCTGGCTCAGATCATTGAATAGTGGACTTGAGATGCGCGTGAACACTAGCGTCAGGTGATCAATTCCGAAATAATATGGTACATCATGTGATAGATTACAACATGTATCACTCGTTTACCTATGAGTATAATGGAAATTTTCTTGATGGCAAGGAAAGTTTTGTGAGTGCGCCACACAGTTTTTTTTTGTTCTGTAAAGTTACCTTTTATTGAGAGGCTTTTGTTTGAATTGGAATGTAAATAAAGCTCCATTATTTTGTACTTTGTCTATGGTTGGCAATTGTTTGCCATTCAGGTAACATTGTTAACCGTTATGTGTTTATTTTGGTATATTAACGGTTCACATTCAATATATTTATGTTGTTGCCCTGTATATACACAAAAATAAGACTATAATGAGCACAAGAGGTATGATTCATTCATATAACACCCGCCAAAGACTACAACTTGATACCCAACGTACACGATTAACCAAAGTACAGAAGTCCCATTACGTCTTAGGAACAAAGGTCTACAATAGGTTGCCAGAGTCAATAAAAAATTATCCAGTCTGCAAATCACTCATTTTTTGATCTTCTGCGTGCAAACCCCTTCTATTAGTTTTTCACACATTCTTTTTAATTAAGTGTTGAGAGAGAGTGTTATGAATATTTTACTGACAGACTGTATAAGTTTATTTTACTGCCGATGACTGTATGGTCCGATAGCAGAAGAATTAAGGCTGTGCAAAGGCTAAAAATAAACTTTCTACTTGTGATATTTTTCATAGTTTTTCGATTTGTATATGATCAAGCTATCAAAATGAAAAAGTTTTCTCAGGAGAACATTTTTCCCCCGATCATTACTTTTTGAGATATGAGCGCCCAAAGTTTAAATTTTTGGGACAGAACATTTAAAATTCGGTAAGAGATGAATCCATGTGATGTAGTGGATAAATTCTCCATGGTATTGATGATTGAATAAAACAAAAATTTCCTGAAAATGTTAATTTTTGATAAAGTTATCGAATTTACTAAAAATGACCAAAAATAACTCAACAAAAAGTTATTTTTGGTAAATTGAATAACTTTCTCAAAAATTGATATTTTCTATACATTTTTGTTTTATTAAATCAACAATACAATGAAGAATTTATCCTCTGAATCTCATAGATTTATCTCTTACCGAATTTGAAATGTTCTGTCCCGAAAATTTAAACTTTAGGCGCTCAAATCTCAAAAAGTGATGATGTAAAAAAATTGTTCCTCTGAGAAAACATTTTTATTTTGATAGCTTGATGATATACAAATCGAAAAACTTTGAAAAATATCACCAGTAGAAAGTTTATTTTTAGCCTTAACCAAAGTACAGAGGTCCCATCTCGTCTTAGGATCAAAGGTCTATAGGTTGCCAGAGTCAATAAAAAATTATCTAGTCTCTTTGCTCAGCAAATCACTATTTTTTTATCTTCTGTGTGCAAATTCCTTCTATTCTTTGGTGGAGTTTTTCACACATTCTTTTTAATTAAGTGTTGAGAGTGTTATGAATATTTTACTGACGTTGCCGATGACTGGATGGTCCGATAGCAGAAGAAGATTTAAATCTATCTATCAATCTATTGTTGTGATTTGTTCTGTTTAATAAGTATACCTTGTATTCAGAGGCATTTGTTTGAATTGTAATGTAAATGAAGCTTGTATTATTTTGTTGTACAGGCTCGTAGCGACTCGCTCGCTAGCGTGTACTCGGGTGCGGGCGAGGGCCGCTACGGTAGTGTGGCGGTGCGAGGGGAGGTGGAGTTCGGTCTGCAGTACAACTACAAGCAGGCGGCTCTTGAGATACACATCAAACAGTGTCGCGATCTGGCGCCAGTCGATACCAAACGCAACAGATCTGATCCGTGAGTATCTTTATTCATTTATTCATTTATTCATTTATTTACAATGTAAATGACACTAATGTAATAACATTGGAAGATGAAATATTAAGGTAGTCCTTGTGCTATTTCTAGCTGAGTTGTAAATTTTGAAAAAATAGGCAACCGTCATTTTCTAGCTACAGTATGGACACAGAATACATACAGAAGGGACCAGGAGAACCCGAGCTCGAATCTCGACCGGGGCAAAAGTTTTTGACCACAGCACAATCACATATATACGGCCACCTCGTCTTTCGGAGGAGACGATATGCCGTCGGTCCCGACAACCTAAAAAGTAGTCGTCATATCTCATCATCATCCCTCTCACTCATTACCCACGCACAAGTCTAAGAGCTTATGTGGGCATCACCTTCAGTATTATTATTAGAATCGTGTTCCAGAATCAGCCATTTTGAAGAGAATTAGATATCAGCCAGAGCCACGTAGAGTGGCAATTATTTAGCAGGGGAACGCGCCAACTAAGCTTCCCGACAGTAAAGCTCCTTTTAAAACCACTTTCGAGGGGATTTGCTGACGGCGTAAGCTGAGCTCCTGAGAGAGGAGCTTAACTGACGGGGAGACTAGTTGTTGTGAGCGTGTGAGGAGTTTAGTTGTCGCCGACAACTGAGCTCCTTCGTTCTAGTAGGGGATTACTATTGGTTCTTGAAAAATGTGATATAACTCGTAGAGCAAAAAAGCGAAACCAGGCGTGATTTGAGGAAATCCATACTTACTCTATGCCTGAAATATATAATGTCAGTTTACTAACAAACTCCGGCACTCAGAGCGTGCGTCGGATTCGGTGACGATAACCAAGCTCTTTGCACGCTAGCGTCAACTACTCTCCCCGACAGTAAATCCCCTACTAGTCCAGAGGGGACTAGTTGTCGGGACTGTAGACGACAACCAAGCTTCCCGTCAGTCAAGCTCCTCTCTCAGGAGCTCAGTTGACGTCGTCAGTAAATCCCCTCGAAAGTGGTTCTAAAGGAGCTTTAGGCTAGCTTCACACACATTTGGTTTCATTCGGTTCGGTACGGTTCGTTGCCGAAAACGAATGAGGTTTTCATACATATCAGGTTTTAATTCGTACGGTTCTAATTAGGTATTTCTTCTCAAACACAGCTGTGTTTGGATTTTTGAGGTAGGCGCACACAGATCGTCATCGGACGGACGGCACGCATCGGACGATTAGATTTGATACATTGTTTTCAATTGGAGTGCACATACCTATCCGCATCGTAGGTATGTGCACTCCAATTGAAAACAATGCATCAAATCTAATCGTCCGATGCGTGCCGTCCGTCCGATGACGATCTGTGCGCGCCTACCTTTACAATTCATGCTGCTAATAAAATATAAAAGCTGGTGTTCAAACAGTAAGATATGATTTCTTGAACAACAGAATTTTCAATTTAATTAAAAATTGTGAACCATTTGAATAGTTTATTTTTGATTATATCAAATTTGGACGTTCAGAGTGATTATTTTTTTGAATTGAAAATATGTTTCAATTTTGACACATGGTACATAACGTTCATCTCTTCTCTCCATTAATAGAATCATGTAATTTTCATGGAAAAATAAAAATAATAAAAATTCTCCCCGATTTTTAATATTTATCTTCATATTAATTCCCTTGCCCTATTACCATAGGTGAGTATTGCTTTCCGAAAAAAATTAAGGTAGCCCAATTTCCAAATTTAGCTTATATATTTAGCCATATATAGCTGTTATATTTGAATATACTAGCATGAACTTTGAAAATTCAAACACAGCTGTGTTTGAGAAGAAAATACCTAATTAGAACCGTACGAATTAAAACCTGACATGTATGAAAGCCTCATTTGTTTTCGGTAACGAACCGAACCGAAAGCGAACCGAACCGAATGAAACCGAATGCGTGTGAAGCTAGCCTTACAGGTTTTAACAGGTTCACGTACCCCCGGAAACTTGATGATTAGTTTTCCTGAGTGATTCGTAAATGATATCTACCCTTTTTTACCGAATATAACTTTGCAGTTGTATATCATAAAAAATTATAAGAAGATATCCCATGGTATATGTTCTAAATTTCACTGTTAACTTGAGCCGATAGTCCAAGTAGCTATTTGTCTTAAATATATATGACGCTGGTAGTCTCTCATGCTGTGCCGTTCTTTTACTCTCACCCCAACGAAACAGTAGTCGACAGTAATCGGCATGAATTAAAAAATCGGCTTGAAATTTGTAACTTAAACCACCTATACCATGGTATATATTCTCATGCTATTATATCATGTAGCTCTAGTCTGGTTTTCATAGTCATAGATTGTGGTTCATTCTATGAAATTTTTATCGCATTAGGATGTAGGAGTGATTTCAATCCTACACACAGACGTATAGTCTTGAAATAGTAATACTATTGAATTTATTGTATAGTGCATTTTGAAGAATAAATTTAGTTGAATTTGAATCTTTTCTTAGAGTCTTCACTTTTAAAATAAGAGGCAAGGAAAGCTGGGAATATTTGAGATAAGATATAAAAGTCAAGAGACAAGAGAAAACGAGACATTCTAAATAATGAGAACTCAAAGGGAATTGGAAAAAATTCTAAATATTCCTGTTCTTTGAATAAAAAATATAAATAGAAACAAATAGTTGATAACAATAATATTGAAGTGCTTTTACTGTGTTATTAAACTAATTCGATTCTTCTATGAGGTGAATTTGAGTATTAGAGTATTTGAGTATCTATCGGCGATATTGAAACTATGAATATATCTTGATAAACTGGTGTATGTTAAGCGTTTTCCTCACAAGTAGTTTCAAAACTAAATTGACAGAAGTAAAGTAATAATGTAGAGTAGATAAAATATGTGTATGTAGTAAGCTCTCCCTCGTTATTGCATGCTGAGCTGACCATTACATTCTATTAGACCACACCCATATCATTAGATAGATCAGGGTACCTCTCTACAAAACTGGGATGACATGCAATGAAATAATATCAAGATAAAAATCATCATTAGTGTAGCCTGTTAATTAGAAGGAAATATCGGGCATTACAGATTCTAACTTGAACGTTCCACCATGATTAAAATTTGTTTACTGCACAAAACTATTGAATGGGGTGGTGTCAGTGAATGAGTCACATTAACCTTCCGGCAGTCGAGCTGTTGTAAAGAGTACAACAATGTCAGTTTTTTGCTGCACAAAACTATTGAATGGGGTGGTGTCAGTGAATGAGTCACCTATGCATTCCAGAACTTTCCCCCCATCACTCCACTGAGTTGCAGTATCAACCGAGCAATGGTTCAGTCTTTAGGTGCCATTTAGTCGCGACAGTGCATAAGATAGGGAAATACTGTATACGGGGTGCTGTAAACGAACCAATAACACGGAATTGATGCCTTTGGTTGATGTACCTTATTGGGCTGTGAAATGATAACCATCCGAATGTTCATAGGCGTAAAATAATAATTCGAAAAGATGGAAAAAGTAATTATACAATAATTAATTAATATGTTTTGACAGTAAAAAGAGTACAGAGTAGATAATATAAGTGACATTTTTAATATTTTTTGTGATTGTGAAGGAAGATTTTTGCTTGGATTTGTATTTTGAAATAATTAATCTGATAAATTCAAAACTATTGTAGTACATAACCTCTAGACTGTGTATTCCAAATTAAGGTTTAAAGCAGTTTTGGGCGAATGCCTGTTGTTTTTACCTGCATTGTATGTATTGTCTATGAATAAATAAAATAACACTTGAAAAATTGAATGTACAAAATACAACACGCGACTGCTCGTGTGATTGAGTAGGGCGCGACTACCGGAAGGTTAACGTAGAATTTGTATGACATTCATTTAAGTGTAAACGTTAGGTGTAATCAAATACATTACACTACCAGAATTAAATTCATCACCGGTAAATTTCTGTATTACTAAAACAGTTCCTCATATTGTTTACAATGGCGGGAACAATAGAAGTTTCTGTTAGTCCAATTCAATCGTTGTGAATTCTACTAATTCATTGAATATTATAGTGAGGTCCACGTTATAAAGGCAGTGGAGAAAGATAGGAGAACAACGTTGCTGATCCTCTGTCTTGTCAATGCCTTCTATAGACGGTAGCAGATACAGGTTTATTAATGTAATATTAACTGTTCATTCTCGTTTAAAATAATCAATTATATTTTATCAAGCTAGAAATTATATTTTTTAATGATTCCATAATCGAGATGAAATATTTTGTTAATTAATTATTCTACATTGTTAAAAGATGATCTGGCAACAGAGCAAAGCGAGAAAGAGGTAGCGCTATCTGCTTTGTTGAATGATAGACAAGGATAGCAATACCATTGCTAAACAAACACTGCCATTATAACGTGGACCTCACACTATAGTATTCAATGAAACAGTTGATAATCAACATCACGAGAGATATGGAGAAATATTCTCGGCAATACTTTGAGAAAAGAAATCCAAATATCGGTTATTCATATCATTAATGTCTTCTACACTAAGTGGTGCATCAAATTAGTGATTGAAACATTTCAATTGCTAAACATTGAGAATCTCATGTATGTGAAAATTAACTATGGAGAAGTTATTTCATGTTTTCTTTCGTCTATTTCAGGTATGTGAAAGTCTACCTCCTACCGGATAAATCAAAATCAGGAAAGCGGAAAACCAGGGTTAAGAAGCACACATTGAATCCTGTATTTGAAGAAACACTGAAGGTAATGTAATTATATTATAGTTCCTTCCTCTTATAGCAACGCTTTTTCCACAGATAATTCTTATTTTATCTATTTGTGGTCTATTCGCACTCTTAGCATAAATTGTCGTTATAACAACAAATTTAATTGAAAGGATTGTTCTGTATAAACTTTTTCATTATGAAAACACAAATTTAAAATTGTCAACCACTTTATAAAAGTTTAAAACTTTATAAAAGTGGTTGACAATTTTAAATTTGTGTTTTCATTATGGAAAAGTACCACAACATCACTCAACACAACTGTAATTTTTTTCATTATTTTACTAAAAATATTCATCCTGTTATGAAAATGGAATATTTTGGAAAAGGTACTTATTACAAGGTAACTTTAGTGGCAAAAAGAATGAACAATGAATGAAATGATTTTTTGGGTTCTAGGCATTATAATAATAAAATACTGTATTTGAAAAAATTGTTGTGAATATTATAGAATTATATTATATTATACTATACTACTACTGTACTATACTATGCTACTATACTATACTACTATACTATACTACTGTACTGTATTATAATTATGTCGTTATGAGTAAGATTGCGTGTTGCTTGCACAAAAGCTAATTAAATTTTAATCGTGATTCATTCCACGAGAACCAATCAGAGAAGCTGTCTTATCAAAAAGGTCTTCTCTGATTGGTTGGTTCTCGTGAAATTAATCACGGTTAAAATTTAACCGGTTTCTGTGCGACCGGGCCTAAGTATGTAAATAGTTCATATATTTTTTTATTGGTGATATCCTAGACATTTTTTTAGTCGGTGTTCACCACAAATCAGTTGCAGTTTTCAATGATATTTGGACTATTTAAAACAAGATATTTGGTTACTCATTTAATGCAGATTCCAGTATAAATGAGTCGTTGAAGCACTGCTATAGTGAGGTCCACGTTATAATGGCAGTGTTTGATTAGCAATGATATTGCTATCCTTGTCTATCATTCAACAAAGCGGATAGCACTATCTCTTTCTCGCTTTGCGTTGTTTGCCAGATCGTATTTTAACAATGTAGAACTTGTAGTTCTGTGAACAGTAGACCTCACGCAGTTTTCTCATCCACAAGTATCTGATGTCACCTGTTCTAGTTGAATCACATTCACAGTTGAATCATAATTTACTCTTAAAAACTGTTATTTGTTTTCTCCAAGATCAAAAACTCACTTATGTTTATAAACTCAGTTTACGTTTGAATTTGTATCCCATATGATAGTTTATCCAGTTCCGTGATAATCTTTCCATCTGATAAAAATATTTCTCAACTTTTTTAAAATTAATTTTTTTCAATCAAGAATATTATAATTTCTTCAGCATTATTCAGTTAATTTAATCATTTTTTATTTTATTTTCAATCACCTATTAAATTTGTTTTTCAAATGTGAGAATATTGATGATACTGATGGGCACGCATCATAAAAAATAATCCACTTGTCAGCTGATTGATTATGAATAATTCTATAGTCTGATTAATCCTATCTTCAAAGTTGATTATGACAGTGATATCAGAGTATGGAGGAATTTCTTTTCTTTTCAGATCATCCTTAAAATCAGCTACCGTAAACCGGGGTGAATTCGGACTACTGTGGCGAAGTCGGACAGAGCTACCCGCGTCTACTGATTTTGAATTTGGAGGCATTAGACACTCGATATAACCTCAAAAAGTGGTGACTCGAGAAGGCAGTAAGCTGTTGAATGTTGTTTACATGTTTTAAGAACCAACACACGTGATATTTCGAGTGAATAAATAGAAATTTGAAGTGCCAAAAATATTGATTTACATTTATATTGATCAAAACCTCCACAAATCATCGATATCAAAGTAAGTTGAAGCTTGCACTTATTTTTCTTCGATAATACATATTCTCAGCTACATAACCAAACTTTCACATTCTATGTTTTCGACTTTTTAGTATTTTTTATATAATAAATACTGAAAAGTCACACTTTTCAGGGGCGAATTCGGACATGCCAAGAATGGTTGTAAAATGGTGTTTAAAGTTTAAATGTCAAAACAAACGTAATTTTTCATTATTCTATGCATTGCGGTACAGATACGGTATCGTGACAAACTTTTTTTGGGGGGGGGGGGCAAAATGTTTTATGAGTGAAGGGGTGTACAACATGCCAATATTGTGTAGTTTTTCATTATTTTATGTTTAGCTAATGCATTATTGTGTACCTACATTTTTATTACCTATTCTATGCATGTCGGTACAGAGGTGTACTGTGATCAACTTTTATTGTTGGGAGGGGGGGAGTAGAATAACTTTTTCTTGAAGGGGGTACAACATGCCAATATTGTGAACTTTTTCATTATTTTATGTTTAGATAAAATGAGTTACAGTGTAATGTTTCATTATTATTAGCTTAGTGGTACGGAGGCGTACCGTGACCTACTTTTTTAAAATGGGGGGGGGGGGGGCAAAAATATTTTTTGTGGAGTACAACATGTCAATATTGTGTAGTTCAGGCATTGACAAAATTCTTTTTTTTAAGGGTTTTCAACATGACAAGGAAATATAAGCCAGTCCTTGGGCCAACTGGCCACAAGAAATATAGTGAAGAATCACTTCTAAAAGCTGTAAGAGAGGTGAAGACTGGATTACTAACGATACGTAAAGCTGCAGAGAAACATGGGGTCCCAAGGTCTACGCTATCAGATTATCTGAAAAGAAGCCGTTCAGGACAAATGCATCGTAAACCGGGGGGACAACCTGTTTTGTCAAACAATGATGAACAATGTTTGATGGATGGACTCCTTGTATGTGCAGAGTGGGGTTACCCACTACACGCTGCAGACGTGAAAGACGTTGTGCAGTCTTTTCTGAACCGGGAGGGTAGGGTAGTGAAGCGTTTCAAAGACAATAGGCCTGGAGAGGATTGGACTTGGAATTTTTTAAAAAGACACCCCCAACTGACCAATAGGTTCGCGGAGAACATCAAGAGGTGCAGAGCAGCAGTTGATGCTGAGGCAGTAAAAAGCTATTTTGAACACTTAGACAAAACTCTTGAGCCTGAAGGAAGTGCTGCAATTCCACCTGAAAATTGGGTGAACTTCGATGAAACAAATTTTTCCGATGACCCCGGATCCAAAAAAGTAATTGTGCGTCGAGGCTGCCGCCGTCCAGAAAGAATAATGGACCACTCTAAAAGCTCCACTAGTGTTATGATGGCAGTAAATGGGAGGGGTGATCTACTGCCACCATTCACTGTGTACAAATCTCAATTTTTGTACCCCACCTGGATAGAGGGTGGTCTCCCAGGAATGAGATATGGATGTAGCAAGAGTGGGTGGTTTGACATGCGCCTGTTCGAGGAATGGTTCATCACGGTGGCCCTCGTCTATTTTCGTGACAAAGTGGGGAGAAAGTTGTTGATTGGTGACAACCTAGCCAGTCACTTCTCAGCTGAGGTTATAAGACTGTGTAAGCTGAATGGCATTGATTTTGTTTTCTTTCCGCCAAATTCTACCCACTTATTCCAGCCGTTGGATGTTGCAGTTTTCAGAAGCATGAAAGCTGCCTGGCGTAGCACATTAGGAGAGTGGAAGAAGAGGAACAGAGGTGCTGTGCAAAAATCTGTGTTCCCCAGACTTTTGCGTGAAGCTATAGAATCCATGGGGGACAAACTTCGAGCGAACATCATTGCTGGATTTAGGGCTACTGGTCTAATCCCATTAGACAAAGAGGAGGTGCTCAAGAAGCTACCTAAGCAAGCAGATGATACTTCACCAAATTGGTGCGATGCTCTAAGAGAAAAGTTGGAGGAGACACGAAAAGGTGACACTCCTAAAAGTCGTGGGAAACGCGTGACTGTCCATCCAGGGCAGAGCATCACAACAACATGTTTGAATAATGACACCGACAATAACGTCCTGCAAACTGTTATGGCTGAAGAGGAAGGAATCTTTGCATCTGAGTCTGAAGAAAGTGATGCTGGCACCTCCCATGAAGAGCTGGTCGACATCCCTGATGAGCACAAGGCTGAAGGTGACTTCGTCCTTGTTAAATTCGTGACACAAGAAGATAACCGGGACAAAGTTTATGTTGGAAGAATCGAAAACATCCTTGATACAGAGAACACCGAATATGAAATTCGATTTTTAAGAAAGAAGGATGGAAAAAAGGAGATTACTTTCAGTTTTCCTGATATCCCAGACATTGAAACTGTGTCACTGGGATCAATCATAACAAAACTGAAACCCAAAAAACTGCGTAGAGAAAAGTTCATGTTCCCTGGACTAGAAGACTTTGTAAATATTAAGAATGTATACTAATATTATCTGATTGTGTTCAATTCATTCCTTCATATTATCTGATTGTATTTTTGATTTTTTGCATTATTGATTTTGCATTATAGTAAATTTCAATAGTGAATTTTATGGATAAATGCTTCTAATTATTTTTAAAGGGTTTTCTGTTTTTTTTTTAAAACGAAAATATGTGTCCGAAATAGCCCCTAGTGTCATCAGAATTCGGAAATAAATGCAAAACAACCTGTGTCCGACTTCACCCCAACCCATGGGGTGAATCCGGACACAATTTGGGATTTAAAAAAAAAAACGGGTTGGTGTACAAATATGAAAATGGGATAGAAAGCACCGGGAAGAACAGTAGATTTTATATTCCAAGTATGAAAATGATCATTTTAATATAAACCACTTAAATATTTAAAAAACCTGAAAAAGTGTCCGACTTCACCCCGGTTTACGGTACCGTCTATAGAAGGCATTGACAAGACAGAGGATTGTAGACGTCTTTCTATCAAGGCTTTAATGGTGTAGAAGTTTTTTTTGATTTCATGGAGTCATGCGTAAAATTTATTGATTAGTATTCTTGGAATCTAAGGTTTAAAATAATAACGTATTTTTTACGTTGTAGTAACGTATAAGTGTTCATAATGAAATATATGAATTCAGGGCTACTTTCTTTCATTTTAAAAATAGATTTGTAGTACCCTTTGAAATAAATAAAATAATAGAATAAGACTACAAATAATTATAACTAATAGTTTCTGTGATCACGCCATTGTCAGGCTATAAAAAAAATTATTTGAAATTTATGGTTAGGTTGGGTTGGGTTAGGTTAGGTTAGTTTGGGTTAGGTTAGGTTAGGTTGGGTTAGGTTAGGTTAGGTTATTTGAAATTTATTTTTATAACCTGACCATGGTGTGATCACAGAAACTAGTAGTTATAATTTGTAGTCTTATTCTATTATTTTTTTATTTCAAAGTGTTTATAATAAATCTATCTAATATTAATAATTTCATCCTTGGATCAATAATTGATTTGTTGATGTTTGCAGTTCCACATAACTCTGGAAGGGTTGGAGACGAGAACGTTGTGGCTGAGTGTTTGGCACTCGGATATGTTCGGACGGAATGACTTCCTCGGCGAAGTGACAATGTCGCTAGAGAACAAAGTCTTCGATGATCCCCTTCCAAGGTTCTATACATTACAAGAAAGGGTAAGTGGATTGAAATCACTCAATTATTTTGTTTTTTATCAACATTTGTTTTGATCTGTTACCTGGATATTAACAGCTATCATGTGTTTTGGTTAGAAGAAGCTAAAGTATCAGGGCCACAATTTAGTTGACTACTAATCGACTTACGACAAGATGCTGTACATTTGTATAAATGTTTTCTGCAATAAAGAAATCTTGAATCTTGAAATCAATGTCAATAATGTATATTATATTAGTTACTCAGTCAATATAGGGACAAACTCTGGGAGATCTTGCAGGAATCAGGATACCCTACACATATTGTCAAAGAAGTCAAGAGCCTATATCACAATACCAGGATTATAATTGATGTTGAAACTTCAAAATTTGATGAAATTATTATTGATAGAGGAGTAAGACAAGGGTGTGGACTATCACCTGCTCTTTTTAACATTTATCTAGTTGACGTTATCAGGAAGTGGAGAAATCAAGTAGAATCTGGTATTTACATGGAAGAGTAAGAAGCTCTTAAATGTTTATTATTTGCTGATGACCTGATAGTACTGCAGGAGAGTGAAGATGATCTGCAGCGCGCTCTCTTTAAATTAGACAATGTATGTAAAGAGTACAATTTAAAAATCTCTTCAAAAACACGAGTTATGGCATTCTGCGGGAAGTATCCGATGAGAAGTAAAATTGTTCTACAAAATAGAATTCTGGAACAGGTACCCCATTTCAGCTATCTTAGCTGTGATATCTCTTATCAACATGATAAAGATGCTTGCACCAAGATGCATATCTGTGGAACCATACATAGAACCCATACATAGAATAGTGCCAGCAAAGAAACAAGAATTAAGTTCTATAGAACAATTGCGGCTCCTACACTACTGTATGGTAGTGAAACTTGGGTACTATCCAAGCGTGATGAAAGCTGATTGCAAGCATCTGAAATGAGGTTTCTGCGTTGAACATATATGGATGCAGTAGAGAAGACCGTTTCAGAAACACAGATATAAGAGCTCAGCTGAATATTTATGTAATAAAAGATAAAATAAATATGGGAGTAGGAATGATTGGTTCCAACATGTGGATAAAATGAGTGGAGACCGGATTCCTAAGCAGTCCTTATTTTACCAACCAGTTGGGAAACGAGATAGAGGACGTCCAAGAAAAAGATGGTCCGATTATAGAGACTATGAGGTTCGGAACAGGCAATGTTCCTTAACCGTGAAAGGAAGAAGATATTAGTTACATCTTCTATAAAAAAATATGGTTGGGATTTCGGAGGACTTTGAGTGAGAGAAAGATTAGCCTATATTCCTCACCACTTGATGATATTTTGATATTTTTTTGATATTTGATATTTTATTTTACATCTTACGTTGCCAGGTCTGGTAAGACCTATGGCAAACACTAGTTGATAAGAAACAAACAAAAGAATATTGCTTATTACATTGAAACTCAACAAATTACAAGAAAAATTAAGTATAGATTTAAGCTACAAATAATTTAATTATAATTAACAGAGAAAGGAACTGATATGCAAAGCTTGATACATATTACATGGACAATTGAGAATAAATTAGGCATAACGAAGAGAACAGATGAGTATAAAGAAGTGAAGAAGAAAGGAAAAAAAGAAAAAAAAAGGAAAAGACAGGAGGAAGAAGAATAGAATATTCATCAATAGAAAGATGATGAAGATTTGAATGAAAAGAGAATATAGAGACAATCAATCTGTCAAAAGGAATAAGTGACAGCAAGTGAAGTTGAGAAGACTAGTGCTAGAAATTGTCATCATTATCATGGATGAACAAATTATGAACTGAACGCAATTATGAGTGAACGCAAGGGGATGGAATAAAAAAGAAAGTAACAAACAGGATAATAATTCAGACCCTACCCTCGAGTAGATACATGAACAAATTTCTCTTGAAGCTTTCCAATGAATTGATTTGTAACAAATTATATGGTAAGGAATTCCAAGCACGACAGGCCGACACAAGAAAAGATGAATTGAAGATAGCCGTTCGATGGAGAGGTATTTGGAGGGTGAGCTCATGAGACCTAGTACCTCGATTAGGCTGGATGTCAGTAAGGAGCGTGAAGGAGTCCCGAAGATAGTCCGGTCCATCGCTTCTCACTATGAGCCTGTAGGTTAGAACGAGAAGAAAATACTTTCGCCGCTCCACCAACTTGAGCCACCTTAGCTCCTCGAAGAAAGGAGTGATGTGGTCATCACGCCTCACGTCAAAGATGAACCGGACGGCATAATTTAGTGACCTCTGCAACCTAGTATTCTGTTCCGCTGTGATATCGATGTAAGCCAAACAGCAATAATCCAGCAAGGGCTGGATCAATGACCTCACCAATAGAATTCTGATGCTCCTGGGCAGGAAGTTTTTGAGCCTTTTAAACTGATGCATTCCAGCGAATACACGGTTGCACAAATGAGTAGTCTGATCTCTCCAACTAAGAGTTTCATCAAGATAGATACCCAGGATTTTTAAGCACTTAGAGTAAGCCACCTGCACATCACCAACCACAATTGCAGGAATCCTATCCAACTCGATCCGGTTGAGAAGTCTGGAGAAGCCAAAAATCGAAGTCTTGGTTTTCACGGGATTAATGACAAGCCCATGAGCTGTAGCCCATTGAAGGAGGGAAGACACATTCTGATTCATATGCTCTATGCAGTTGGCAATGTTCTCTACTGATGTATGGGAATAGATGATTAGGTCATCTGCAAAGAGGTGGAAAGAACAATCCTGAAAGACCAAAGGTGCATTATTTATGAATATTGAGAAAAGTAATGGGCCAAGCACGGATCCCTGCGGTACACCCCGCGAAACCGGAGACCAAGCTGACATATTGCCCGAGTCATCACTAACAGCCTGAAAGCGACCTGAAAAGTATGATGAGAACCAGGCAACTACTGACGCAGACAAGTGGCATTGATGCTTCAACTTCCGAAGAAGTAAGAGATGTGACACATTATCAAATGCTTTTCGAAAATCAAACTGCACAAGGACTGTTACCTGTCGCTTGTCCATAGCTAACCGCAAGTCATCAGTGATGCGCACAAGAGCAGTGCTAGTACTGAAGTTGGGGCGAAAACCAGATTGGTACTTCGAAAAGAAACCCAATTCATTCAAGTGAGAATTCACCTGCATGTGCACAATTCTCTCCAGAGCCTTTGAAATCGAACACAAAATATGAATTGCTCTCCAGTCCCCAGGTTCAGTAGGGTTGCGGATTTTAGGGATAGGTCGAACAATAGAGTACTTCCATAAACAAGGGAAAACTCCGTTCTGTAGAGAAAAATTGAAAATATGAGTCAACGAGGGAAGAATAATGGGAAGAAGTTTCTTATAAAACAATATGGGAATGCCATCAATGCCTTTCGAATTTTTGCAGCTTGATAGTATTATGTGAGAAATAGTCGAAGGGATAACATAGGAGAAGTAGAACTGATTTTCTGGTGGGTCATGATTGAATTGAAGGACAGTCTGACTGACAGGATCATCGAACTCGTTAGATGTAGATTGAGAAGATTGTGCAGTAAAAAAACAGCGCCTTGATGGGCGGCTGTTGTATAGTGCTGCAGGTGGCTATTGGGCGCCCCTTGCTGGTTCCGTGCACTTATGTTGCCACTTATACTAGTAGTTCTGTGAACAATAGACCTCGCGCTCAGTAAGTTACATTGACCTGTTGCTGTTTTCTCAAAAATTAATAAATAATTTATCAATTTAGAATGTCTAGAAAAAATCCTAAATAAACATAGAGCTTTCTGTCCTATCGTACCGTGACGTGTCGTCCCGGAATGTGAGTGTGAGCTCTGTTATCAGGTCTGGCTGCCGTCGATACGCCAATCCAATCAACCCATCAGAGAACATTCTGTGTTGTCGTGTTGGCGAAAAATCGGTGTGTTGAAATTAACAAAATAAAACTACCATAATGCGGATTTCATACAAACTTCATTTCTCACTTTTCATGATTTTAGAAATCAATTTCTTTTCAATATTTGTTGCAATTTTAATCATCAGATTGAAAAAGAAAAAAGTAAAAAAAATTCTATCAATAACTCCAACCTCCAAACTAGAATCATGATCACAGCTTATGGAAAGACAAAGTTAGACAACTGTCTGCAACGTTGATGGAAAGATACATTTTCAAGATTTCCGATGTTTTTGAACGGGTAGACAGCTGATTTATGATTAATAATATTCTAAAGTATGATTTCCACGTTAATATTGGCGTTCAAAGGCTCCTTTTCCTTTTGTATTATCCTTAAAATGCAAAATTTCAAAAAACCGTATGTATACGTCGACGTGAAATTCAAATAGGAACATACCTGTCAAATTTCATGAAAATCTATTGCTGCGTTTCGCTGTAAATGCGGAACATAAAAAATATAAACATAAAGAGAAATGCAAAACCGTCGACTTGAATCTTAGACCTCACTTCGCTTTTGAGTGATGAAGTGGTGAAATGAGAGGTGATCGAGAAATAAATGACAGTAATATTTAAATATGAGAACGAGAGAGCGAGAGTGCACAAGTTATAGGTTAACGAACCTATAACCTTCTGACTTGCATAATGTTTAGTATTAGTTTTGACTTTGTCTATTGCCAATTTTTCTTAATGACAATACAAATTTATTTATTTATTTATTTATTTAACGGCTAACTACACTGGAGTACTGTTCCACACAGAGCTCAGGGAGTGACTGACTCCCGGGAGAATATTGACAACCGAGCGGCCGGCAGGCGTCCTAGGGTAACCGTCCACTGCAACCGTATTCAACCGACCCGTTCGGCCGTTGGATCGGACGAATCTGCCGGCCGTTAATTTGGCCGAATATGGTCGTCCATTGGAACTGTTTATGTCAGTCTAGTTCAGTAGTTGGCTGAACTATTGAATATTGAATTAACTACTATCATAGCCACCAACATTTTTCATAAACAATGATTACATTGAGATTTTGATAATTGAATAAACAAATATCCACTAAATTAGTTATTCATTACGATAATCTCACCTTCAGATCCTATTAGTTCAGTAATTTTTTCTACAGATTCCTTTGAACATCATGACCATTATATGTTTTATCTCGCATATCCCACAATGGAACATGCTCTTGAACTAAACTTATAAACTTTTCATTGTCCATACTTGAAACTTTATATAACAAAACAAGTTCAAAAAACAAAAACATACAAGACTGTGAAACAATTTTGAGGTTAAGATGATGTTGTCTCAGCTCGACTAGTTAGTTCGGCCGGATAGAGCCGGAAAATCTAATTCAATTCGGATCGAAAAACTGCACGGACGTATGAACCTGTTGCAATGGACGAGCATCTATAGCTTTCTTTGTTGGGGGATCGTTCGGACGATGCTAGTTCGGATGAAATCGGTTCCAGTGGACGGCGCACCCTATCTGGCAATGATAAGATAGCTGCCGCAACATCATGTATAATAAGAGAGTCGGTGGGGCAGGAAGCTCTTCGATTGGCTGATTAGGTTGGCGTTCAATCAGCCAATCGGAGAGCTTCCTGCTCTGCCGACTCTGAAAACGCCAGAAAAATTGTAACGCTTCGTATGGCTTGGCCCTTTGCAATTGGAGCTACTGGATATGCTGTTGAATTTAATTGTTTGTCTTCTATTCCTGCTTCTTCTTTTCTCTTCATTTCTTCCAACTAATAAATAATGTTGAATTAAAATTAAACATTGTTTGCTGCAGAAGGAGGTACTGATCGAGTTGTTTAATTGAATTGTTTGTCTTCTTCTTCTTCTTTTCTTTTAACTAATAAATGTTAAATTATAATTAAATATTGTTTGTGTGTTGCAGTCGGAGCCTCTGGACGAGCTGTTGAGCTCGAAAGGCGAGCTGATTGTCGGCCTCAAGTATGTGCCACCCGAGGCGAGCACTGGCGGCAATGGCAAGAAGTCAGCAGCAGCCAAGGGCGCACTCCACGTTCTAGTCAAGGAGGCCAAAAACCTCACCGCGGTCAAGAGTAACGGCCTATCCGATCCTTTCTGCAAGAGGTACCTACATCATTTCTTATATTCTCACTTTTGGTTTTAGGTCAACTAATAATAATGTTTATGCCGATTTGCCTAACAAATATTATTATTATTATTCATATAGCTTTGATGAACTTCTGACGTATTTGAAGTTCTGATGGAGTTGCACCTCGCCTGAGTATATCATTTAAGCCGTCAATGTGCCTTTCGATTGTCATACTACAGCCGGGACCGATTTTAGGGCTACTAAAGAGTTGAAATTAGTTGTGTTGTGATAAAATAATATTTTTTTCAATATTATTGAAACTTTCGGATTGTTTAGTGTTATTTCCGGCTCTTATCAACCCTTCGAAATTCAAAATTCATCAGTTTTATCTCGCATATCCCACAATGGAACATGCTCTTGAACTAAACTTATAAACTTTTCATTGTCCATACTTGAAACTTTATATAACAAAACAAGTTCAAAAAACAAAAACATACAAGACTGTGAAACAATTTTGAGGTTAAGATGATGTTGTCTCAGCTCGACTAGTTAGTTCGGCCGGATAGAGCCGGAAAATCTAATTCAATTCGGATCGAAAAACTGCACGGACGTATGAACCTGTTGCAATGGACGAGCATCTATAGCTTTCTTTGTTGGGGGATCGTTCGGACGATGCTAGTTCGGATGAAATCGGTTCCAGTGGACGGCGCACCCTATCTGGCAATGATAAGATAGCTGCCGCAACATCATGTATAATAAGAGAGTCGGTGGGGCAGGAAGCTCTTCGATTGGCTGATTAGGTTGGCGTTCAATCAGCCAATCGGAGAGCTTCCTGCTCTGCCGACTCTGAAAACGCCAGAAAAATTGTAACGCTTCGTATGGCTTGGCCCTTTGCAATTGGAGCTACTGGATATGCTGTTGAATTTAATTGTTTGTCTTCTATTCCTGCTTCTTCTTTTCTCTTCATTTCTTCCAACTAATAAATAATGTTGAATTAAAATTAAACATTGTTTGCTGCAGAAGGAGGTACTGATCGAGTTGTTTAATTGAATTGTTTGTCTTCTTCTTCTTCTTTTCTTTTAACTAATAAATGTTAAATTATAATTAAATATTGTTTGTGTGTTGCAGTCGGAGCCTCTGGACGAGCTGTTGAGCTCGAAAGGCGAGCTGATTGTCGGCCTCAAGTATGTGCCACCCGAGGCGAGCACTGGCGGCAATGGCAAGAAGTCAGCAGCAGCCAAGGGCGCACTCCACGTTCTAGTCAAGGAGGCCAAAAACCTCACCGCGGTCAAGAGTAACGGCCTATCCGATCCTTTCTGCAAGAGGTACCTACATCATTTCTTATATTCTCACTTTTGGTTTTAGGTCAACTAATAATAATGTTTATGCCGATTTGCCTAACAAATATTATTATTATTATTCATATAGCTTTGATGAACTTCTGACGTATTTGAAGTTCTGATGGAGTTGCACCTCGCCTGAGTATATCATTTAAGCCGTCAATGTGCCTTTCGATTGTCATACTACAGCCGGGACCGATTTTAGGGCTACTAAAGAGTTGAAATTAGTTGTGTTGTGATAAAATAATATTTTTTTCAATATTATTGAAACTTTCGGATTGTTTAGTGTTATTTCCGGCTCTTATCAACCCTTCGAAATTCAAAATTCATCAGTCATATCTCGAATACGTATTCTCGGAGTGTCAATCTTTGGTGAAAACAGAAATTTTAAACTTAACCTCACTTTGGACTATTTATGTGCCGAAATCAAGGAATTGAAGAAGTTTTGGGCAATTGCCTGTTTCTCTTTCCAAATATCGTGTTTGTGACTGTTCTAATAAATAAATAAATAAATGAATAAAATAGAAGGGTACTTGATATATTCTACAAGTTTTGACACTGGAATGACGACTTGCAGACTACATTAATTGTGAAAAATATAAAATATTTACTCACTGACTGGAGCATACTTTCAAATAGCATGGGATTCATGGTCAACGGCTAGGCTGTCACTACCGGTGTAGTAAACAGTTAGTGAGTAAATATTTTACATTTTTACAATTAATATAGTTTGCAAGTCAAAACTCGATGAAGCATAAGCAGTTCCTAATGGATAAAGAAATTCAAGACCTCATATATTATTGATATAATGCGAGCTAAGAGAGGTATTAGTTGAGCAAGTTGATGCTATTGTCTATAAAATAAAATTCACAACTATAGTGTGGTCAACGTTATAATGACAGTGGAAAAAGATAGGAGAACAAAGTTGCCGATTCTCTCTGCCATGCCACAGCATTCTATAGAATATAGCTGATTCCAGTATATCTGATGTAACATTAACTGTTCTTCAGCATTACGAATCAAAGTCATTGTAAGAGAAGAACTGTTGTTAAATATGTAATTACCAAGGTGGATTCTCTCTGCCATGCCACAGCATTCTATAGAATATAGCTGATTCCAGTATATCTGATGTAACATTAACTGTTCTTCAGCATTACGAATCAAAGTCATTGTAAGAGAAAAACTGATGTTAAATATGTAATTACCAAGGTGAAATTCAATGTAGGCTTAAACAAAGCAAATCTAGATAAGCAGCTGTGGAAACTGACTCCACCTAAGGAAACTGACTCGTATCTAATTCAATATTCAAAATTCATCAGTCATATCTCGAATACGTATTCTCGGAGTGTCAATCTTTGGTGAAAACAGAAATTTTAAACTTAACCTCACTTTGGACTATTTATGTGCCGAAATCAAGGAATTGAAGAAGTTTTGGGCAATTGCCTGTTTCTCTTTCCAAATATCGTGTTTGTGACTGTTCTAATAAATAAATAAATAAATGAATAAAATAGAAGGGTACTTGATATATTCTACAAGTTTTGACACTGGAATGACGACTTGCAGACTACATTAATTGTGAAAAATATAAAATATTTACTCACTGACTGGAGCATACTTTCAAATAGCATGGGATTCATGGTCAACGGCTAGGCTGTCACTACCGGTGTAGTAAACGTTAGTGAGTAAATATTTTACATTTTTACAATTAATATAGTTTGCAAGTCAAAACTCGATGAAGCATAAGCAGTTCCTAATGGATAAAGAAATTCAAGACCTCATATATTATTGATATAATGCGAGCTAAGAGAGGTATTAGTTGAGCAAGTTGATGCTATTGTCTATAAAATAAAATTCACAACTATAGTGTGGTCAACGTTATAATGACAGTGGAAAAAGATAGGAGAACAACGTTGCCGATTCTCTCTGCCATGCCACAGCATTCTATAGAATATAGCTGATTCCAGTATATCTGATGTAACATTAACTGTTCTTCAGCATTACGAATCAAAGTCATTGTAAGAGAAGAACTGTTGTTAAATATGTAATTACCAAGGTGGATTCTCTCTGCCATGCCACAGCATTCTATAGAATATAGCTGATTCCAGTATATCTGATGTAACATTAACTGTTCTTCAGCATTACGGATCAAAGTCATTGTAAGAGAAAAACTGATGTTAAATATGTAATTACCAAGGTGAAATTCAATGTAGGCTTAAACAAAGCAAATCTAGATAAGCAGCTGTGGAAACTGACTCCACCTAAGGAAACTGACTCGTATCTAATTCAATATTCAAATTTCATTCAATCCAATTCACAAATTATGAGGAATAAATCAAACAGCTTAACAGTACTGCTTGCTGACAGTACAAAACTCTACGTCTGCTAGCAGGAATGAATAGCTGGTAACTGACCGAGCGAAGTGAGGTCTAAGATTCAAGTCGACGGTTTGGCATTTCTCTTAATGTTTAAATGTTTATATTTTGCGCATTTACGGCGAAACGCGGTAATAGATTTTCATGAAATTTGACAGGTATGTTCCTTTTTTAATTGCGCGTCGACTTATATACAAGGTTTTTGGAAATTTTGCATTTCAAGGATAATATAAAAGGAAAAGGGAGCCTCCTTCATACGCCAATATTAGAGTAAAAATCAGACTATAGAATTATTCATCATAAATCAGCTGACAAGTGATTATACAGATGTGTGGAGAAGCCAGTCTATTGCTGTATTTCATAAGGTCTATATTTTCAATCAGGTACTTGTGGATGAGAATACTGCGTGAGATCTACTGTTCACAGAACTACTAGCATAGAAGTATAAAAATAGAAAAAGAAGAAAGAAAGAAAAAATAGCAACCAATCACTCACACATTCACACTAACCATGCTCACTTTCCAATTCCAGCTCATTTTCCCAATGCCTAACCACTATTATCAGAGTATTTCAACTATGAAACCACATTGAACAAGGTCTCTAGATAGTCAGGCATAAGACCTCTAAGCCATCCAAGAACTTTTGTTTTAAAAACAAGTCGATTTTGTGTTCTCTTAATTTTAAGAGGAATATTGTTAAATACCTTAGGGCCAAGAAATACAAACGATTTCTGGATACGATTTAGGAAGTCTTAGTAAATCAGATGTCACTCTCCTAGTTTGATAACTGGGAACATCCCTGACCAACGCATGACCACACTTTCCAGACATAACATGAAACATATACAATACCTTGAAAACAAAGATATATCTGAGAGGCAAGCATCTGAGACTCTAAAAGATAGAGAAAGAATGTTCATATCTACCCTCCTTCTTTATGGCACGAACTATGGATTTTCGTATAGTTATTAAGTGACTAAAAGTAAGCTTCAAGTGACTAATGTAAGTGGAGCCCCATAAATTTATACCAGGGGTCTCCAACCTTTTTCATCCAAGGGCTACATTGTTAACTCTTGGGAGGCTTAGAGGGCCAGTAACAAGGATGTACGTGGAATTTAACTTGTGGGGACACACACGACACGGGGGATTCGGGGTGTGTAAAATTATTATATTCCCATTAAAATACTGTAATATGAGGAGTTTTAAGTAGGTTTAATAAAAACACAGGAAGAAACATACCAATTCATTTCATTTTAATACAAAGTCCAATTTATTGAGTGTAAAAAGGTCATAAGAGAACTTGACAATGCATGAATTTAGCAAGTTGAACAAAATAATAAGTTTTTTAAATAGTAATAAGACAACTTAACAATACACGAATTCACAAAAAGTTACCAAGCTAAAAGAGAATACTTATTTTTAGTGAGAAGATTGCATTTTTTTCCACTTGGAATGTCCGCCCATTTAGACACAGACAGTTCGCGCGCACGTACGCAGGGACATGTACAGTCCGTGCAGACAATTTGCTAATATCTCGCAATGATTGATCGCTGCTTGTTTACAGCTAATTTTACACTCATTAAGAAATGGAGTGGCTGGTAAGAGAAGAGCACTGAACTCACAGTTGTTGTCAAAAATATGTATAGATATATATTTAAAAGCCCTGATTTATACCATAGCTGATTTTTGAATCGACAAGTGCAAAATATAAAAACAATAACTTCAGACAAGAATTCGAAACTGAAACTCAAGTACCCTCAATAGCGAACACAATTCTTCCACCTCAGCTAAACCTGTGTACTGAATTTTTTTAAATATATTCCTTCAATTATTTAAAAAGGTGAGAAAACGCAGAAAAGCTGGGAAAAACGCTACATTTGGGCGTATCTTTGGCGTTATTTCAAATTTCATTCAATCCAATTCACAAATTATGAGGAATAAATCAAACAGCTTAACAGTACTGCTTGCTGACAGTACAAAACTCTACGTCTGCTAGCAGGAATGAATAGCTGGTAACTGACCGAGCGAAGTGAGGTCTAAGATTCAAGTCGACGGTTTGGCATTTCTCTTAATGTTTAAATGTTTATATTTTGCGCATTTACGGCGAAACGCGGTAATAGATTTTCATGAAATTTGACAGGTATGTTCCTTTTTTAATTGCGCGTCGACTTATATACAAGGTTTTTGGAAATTTTGCATTTCAAGGATAATATAAAAGGAAAAGGGAGCCTCCTTCATACGCCAATATTAGAGTAAAAATCAGACTATAGAATTATTCATCATAAATCAGCTGACAAGTGATTATACAGATGTGTGGAGAAGCCAGTCTATTGCTGTATTTCCATAAGGTCTATATTTTCAATCAGGTACTTGTGGATGAGAATACTGCGTGAGATCTACTGTTCACAGAACTACTAGCATAGAAGTATAAAAATAGAAAAAGAAGAAAGAAAGAAAAAATAGCAACCAATCACTCACACATTCACACTAACCATGCTCACTTTCCAATTCCAGCTCATTTTCCCAATGCCTAACCACTATTATCAGAGTATTTCAACTATGAAACCACATTGAACAAGGTCTCTAGATAGTCAGGCATAAGACCTCTAAGCCATCCAAGAACTTTTGTTTTAAAAACAAGTCGATTTTGTGTTCTCTTAATTTTAAGAGGAATATTGTTAAATACCTTAGGGCCAAGAAATACAAACGATTTCTGGATACGATTTAGGAAGTCTTAGTAAATCAGATGTCACTCTCCTAGTTTGATAACTGGGAACATCCCTGACCAACGCATGACCACACTTTCCAGACATAACATGAAACATATACAATACCTTGAAAACAAAGATATATCTGAGAGGCAAGCATCTGAGACTCTAAAAGATAGAGAAAGAATGTTCATATCTACCCTCCTTCTTTATGGCACGAACTATGGATTTTCGTATAGTTATTAAGTGACTAAAAGTAAGCTTCAAGTGACTAATGTAAGTGGAGCCCCATAAATTTATACCAGGGGTCTCCAACCTTTTTCATCCAAGGGCTACATTGTTAACTCTTGGAGGCTTAGAGGGCCAATAACAAGGATGTACGTGGAATTTAACTTGTGGGGACACACACGACACGGGGGATTCGGGGGTGTAAATTATTATATTCCCATTAAAATACTGTAATATGAGGAGTTTTAAGTAGGTTTAATAAAAACACAGGAAGAAACATACCAATTCATTTCATTTTAATACAAAGTCCAATTATTGAGTGTAAAAAGGTCATAAGAGAACTTGACAATGCATGAATTTAGCAAGTTGAACAAAATAATAAGTTTTTTAAATAGTAATAAGACAACTTAACAATACACGAATTCACAAAAAGTTACCAAGCTAAAAGAGAATACTTATTTTTAGTGAGAAGATTGCATTTTTTTCCACTTGAAATGTCCGCCCATTTAAACACAGACAGTTCGCGCGCACGTACGCAGGGACATGTACAGTCCGTGCAGACAATTTGCTAATATCTCGCAATGATTGATCGCTGCTTGTTTACAGCTAATTTTACACTCATTAAGAAATGGAGTGGCTGGTAAGAGAAGAGCACTGAACTCACAGTTGTTGTCAAAAATATGTATAGATATATATTTAAAAGCCCTGATTTATACCATAGCTGATTTTTGAATCGACAAGTGCAAAATATAAAAACAATAACTTCAGACAAGAATTCGAAACTGAAACTCAAGTACCCTCAATAGCGAACACAATTCTTCCACCTCAGCTAAACCTGTGTACTGAATTTTTTTAAATATATTTCCTTCAATTATTTAAAAAGGTGAGAAAACGCAGAAAAGCTGGGAAAAACGCTACATTTGGGCGTATCTTTGGCGTTATTTCAAATTCCTTCAAACAACATTATTACACCCCAGCTGAGCTTGTTTAGTAAATTTGAACATTTTCTGTTCATTTGTTCTTGATAAAGCTGAGAAAGCGCAAAAAACGCTGAAAAAACGCAGATTTTGGACGTATCTTTGGCATTATCTCAAATTCCTTCTAACACAACATTATTACACCCTAGCTTAGCTCCAGTACTAAATTTGAACAATTTCTGTTCATTTGTTCTCGATAAAGCTGAGAAAACGCTAAAAACCGCTGGAAAAACGCAGATTTTGGGCATATCTTTGGCATTATTTTAAATTCCTTCTAACACAACATTATTACACCCTAGCTAAGCTTCTGTACTAAATTTGAACATTTTCTGTTCATTTGCTCTCGATAAAGCTGAGAAAACACTAAAAACCGCTGGAAAAACGCAGATTTTGGGCGTATCTTTGGAAATTTTTCCAAATCCGTTCTTAGTGCGCCTCTAAAGGGCCACCTGAACATACCTACCAAATTTGAACGTTTTTGGTCCGGTAGATTTTTGGTTCTGCGAGTGAGTGAGTCTGTCAGTCAGTGAGTGAGTGCCATTTCGCTTTTATATAGAAGAAGAAGAAGATAGATGTAAGGTGTAATAATTATTAAAATACAATAAAAATGATCAAGTACCCTTATTTTCAGCTCTTGAAGGGGTAAATGATCATTTTATGTGTTTTAATGATCAGTAGCTCTAAAAAGGAGAGTGAGGCCCGGTTGCACAAAAGCCGGTTGTATTTTAATCGTGATTAATTTCACGAGAACCAATCAGAGAAGGCTTTTTCGAAAACTTTCACATCAAATCAAAATAATTATTCTTTATTCCATAAAAAAATACAAACAAAGGTTACTTTGAAATACAGACCATGTTATCCACTTTGATTGGCTCTTGTGAAATTAAGCAAGATTAAAATTTAACAGGCGTTTGTCCAACCGCCACAGATTGAAGATTTGGTGTTGAAATTGAAGTGAACATAACCTACATAATGTTTGGACGATTTGTGACAAAATCAGGAAATTGAACAAGTTTTGGGCAATAGCCTGTTTTTTTATTTTCCGACTATTGTATTGTTCGCTCTATCTAATAAATAAATAAATAAATAAATATTGTAATATTAGACCAGTTATAGAATAGACACGCCCTATAAACTGAAAGTCGATGAAGTTAACATCTACTGCCATATCGCCCCATCGTGACGTCAGCATCTTAGAGAAAACTTTTTTGTAGAGTTTGTTTACATTGTTTTCCATAGCAGATTGTGCCAGATGGAAGTAAACTAGTAGTTCTGTGAACAGTAGACCTCACGCAGTATTCTCATCCACAAATGAAACCTATAACCTTACAAACTATATAACCATTGAAACTATAGACCTTATGGAAATACAGCAATAGATTGGCTTCTCCACACATCTGTGTAATCACTTGTCAGCTGATTTATGATGAATAATTCTATAGTCTGATTTTTACTCTTATATTGGCGTATGAAGGAGACTCCTTTTTCCTTTTATATTATCCTTGAAATGCAAAATTTCCAAAAACCTTGTATATACGTCGACGCGCAATTAAAAAATGAACATACCTGTCAAATTTCATGAAAATCTATTACCGCGCCGTAAATGCGCAACATATAAACATTTAAACATTAAGAGAAATGCCAAACCGTCGACTTGAATCTTAGACCTCACTTCGCTCGGTCAATTATTGAAGAATTAAAATTATATAATTAAGAAGTTATAATTCTATAATTTTTATATAATTATATATTATATAATGCTGACGTCACGATGGGGGCGATATGGCAGTAGATGTTGGCTTCATCGACTTTCAGTATGAATATACAATGGGGCGTGTCTATTCTATAACTGGTCTAAGATTGTAATTAATACTAAATAATGTCAAAATGAATGTGCTGTGTTGTATAGTTTTTTGCTGCCCGATAAGATGCGATTTAATTAATTGAGGTTTATAAACTGCAAAATTTTATCATAATTTAATATGTAATTTGTATGATAAACGTGATTTTATTTGATGTGTTTGACAGTTACTTGCTGCCGGATAAGATGCGCAGTTCGAAGCAGAAAACGGCCGTGTTGCGTCGCACGTGTCAGCCCACGTGGGCCCACACGTTCGTCTACCCCCACGTCACACTGGACGAGTTGGCCGAGCGCAGTCTCGAGTTGACCGTGTGGGACCACGACCGCCTCGCCAGCAATGAGTTCCTCGGCGGAGTTCGGCTCAACCTCGGTTCAGGTAAACCCGCCTTATCGATTTGGCCCGTATTACGTAATAGCATAGTAGTCCAGTCAATATTTATTTATTTATTTATAAGGTTAGCAAAAAAATACAAGAATCGGAAAAGAAAAAACAGGCTATTGCCTAAAACTTCTTCAATTTCCTAATTTAGTTTTAAATTGTCCAAATATTATAGGTTATGTCCATTAAATAGACATGAAAAAGGGGGGGTGCTTGCCATTTGTATTGTAGTTGTGATTTTTTAAATATATTGTTTGGACACAAAGGTGCGTACAGATTTACGCGCCACGAACACGAAAAATTCATTTTTCGTCCACCTACTGTCTAAAGTACTTACTTAACTCCCTGAAACATAATACTAAAGTTTCACTTTTTCACTCTCGGTAGTAAAAAACAGAAAAACTCCCTAGGGAGGAAAAGTGACTATTTAAATAACATGGGAAGCATCTCTATTACAAAAACTTACATTGTAATAGGTAAGAAGCTCTAAGCTTAAATGAGGAATCATATAGAGTAGTCAGGCATTGAGCCAAATAAATTCAATACCTCAACCAGATTTGATCAACATATGAAATATATGTTAGTATGCTAAAATTATTACAAACTTCATATCAATATACTAAAAAAATGTATAAATATTTTTTCCTACAGTTACCTTGAAAAGTGGCCATTCCTGCACTGATAACAGAACGCAAAGAATCACTTTTCCGCTCTAGTGCTGGAAATTTTTTTTCTGCACTCCAGATTTGCAAAATGGCAACGCAAAATAGTTAGTAGGTTATATGGAGCACCAGTACAGCAAAATCAAAATTAAGTTGGTAACAGTGACTGTGGTGCACGTTATAATAATATGAAGGCAGTGGATGACAGCAGTTGACAGCCACCACATGAGTGACAGCCACCTTCATTCATTTACTACTACATTATTCAATTTTGAATAAATTAAGGTTTTTATTAATAATAAAATTACACAGAAAAACATTTGATGGATTTCACGGAATTTTACCCATAATTACCCACTTTTCATATTCAATGGTAACTGTGGGAAAAATTTAATGTGAAATATGTGCACAAAGTTCCACTGCTGCACTCAAGAAACCATTCCGCCCTCGCCTTTTCGGTGCAGCAAACTGTCACTTTGCGCACTAGTTGCTCAAATAACTATTTATATTCCATTCTATTCAAAATACCAGCCAACGAATATTCCTTATCAACTAATCAAATTTGAAATGGGAACTTCATCATAGCTGTAGCTGTGGCGGCCATGGTTGTTACAACTTTTGCCGACAGATAGCGCTGTCGGCGGAGAACTGTGATTACAAGCCAGCTGTTTCTGTTTGCTTTTTAGATTATGTTGTAACACATTGTTTGGTCACGTACGTTTTTAATAGTTATTTGTATATCTAGAGTGAAAAGTACGACTTTTTCTCCCTGTGGGAAAAAGTTTGAAGCCCGGGGCGAAGCCGAGGGCAACAATTTTCCTGAGGGAGAAAACGTATTTTTCGCTCGTGATGTACACAACATTTTTCCTCATCTACATTTTTTATAGAAACTGCAAATAATATCATTTAATAACTTACGTATTGGTGACAATGTTTCCTAACAACATACCTAAAATCTGAAACCCAAAAACCGGTCGTATGATTGGCACTGCCGATTGCACTATCTATCGGCAAAAGTTGTAACAATTATATCAGCTGGGCGTCAACCCAGATGGCTGACTCCAGATCACGCGGTTCAGATTTGAATTGCAGATCAAAAATATTTTGTTGGCTGGTATTTTGAATAGAATATAATATTTTTAAAATTGTATAAATTTTTATTGTCAACATATTAAGAATATAATATCATACAACATATATTTCATGAGTTAATCCAATTTCTGGTTGTGGTATTGAATTCAGTTGACTCAATGACAGATACCTCTATTATGCTTTCTCATCTGAGCTTAGACCTTCTACCCTATTACAATGTAGTTTCAAAATAGAGATGCTTCCCATGTTATTTAAATGGGGTCACTTTTCCTCCCTAGAGAGTTTTTCTGTTTTTTACTACCGAGAGCGAAAAAGTGACACTTTAGTATTATGTTTCAGGGAGTAAAGTAAGTACTTTAGACAGTAGGTGGAGGAAAAAGTTATTTTATTTGCAGTTTTTATAAAAATGTAGGTGGAGGAAAAATGTTGTGTATTTCACGAGTGAAACATGTTTTTTCTCCCCTCAGGGAGAAAAAAACAGCACTTTTCACTCTAGATTTACAAATAACCATTTAATCAGCTGATGAAAAGTGATGCCAATCAGCTGATGAAAAGTGAATTGCTCGTGTTTGCGGCGCGTAAATCTACGCACCCTAAGGCTGGGCCTACACCGGTTAGTCAAGACAAGACTAGTCACGTTTAGCACAATACTTCACATAGTTGCTTATGAAGACATGTCTAATTGCAATGACTAATCAGTGTGAGTTGCGTCATAAGCAACAATGTTAAGTATTGTGTCTGATCATGTCTTGTCTTGTCTTGACTAAATGGTATGCGCCTAGTCTAAGCCGGCTCCAGACATGCAGGTTTAATCCTTTAATGCCCCGTTTCACCAACCTTGGTCAAGGCATTTGAACATGGTTAAAGTCTATCAGCTGGTCAAATCAGAAATAATTCGTCCCACCAACACCATTCACGTTTAACCACGGTCAAACCAATGGTTAAGTTTGACTGCCGCCGAACGGGCGATCAAATTATTTGAACACGGTCAAAAGACTGGTTCGATCAATTTCCTTGCTTGTTTGTGGGTTATGTTTTTGACGCAATGAAAAATTTCAAAGTTTTTAGTGCGATTGATTTAGCTGTAGTAAGTTATTTATTAGGTTCGTTCTGGGAATCTTTTAATTAGTAAATTATTATAGTATAGAAAATAAAGGAGGAGTTTGAAAAGGATTTGTTTTACTCTTTTATTACACAGTAGGCCTATGTTATTCAATTCTTACATCAAGCAATGTATCTCATTAGAATTGGAATGTTCTTTTTTTTTCATTAAAAATTGTCAAAATTGATGGTGATTTGTAAATCTCTTTATACGAGATTATTCAATTCATATTTAAATATTATAATTATTATAGATGAGTGACTATACAAAACGTCTGTGCCAGGGCGTATATAAGAAGGGAGCGGACCCTAGGGGGCCCGCCCCGAAATAATGAATCTGAAGAAAAATCAGTATAGTAATTACAGAAAAAATACAGTAATCTGAATTTTTCGACGGCATGACGGTAAAGTAAAAAGGGCATTCAGCGCAATTACCTGACTGATATTAACTGACAGCAAACTGATATTAAGTATCATGGGGTGCTACCATATTTACTATATTACAGCATTTAATTTGGATTTTCGTTTAATAATAATTATTAATTCATTAGCATTTGAATAATTGCAATATCTCAGTAATTTTCATCCATCAAAATGAGATGTAGCCAATAGCAAGCCAGCAAACATGTTGGCCAACTTCAGAAAAGTACAGCAACAAGAGTTGACCATGTTCAGATTTGACCGACGGAGTTTTGATCAATCCCGAGGTTAATGGAACAGTTGCATGATTGAACGAGTGATCAAATTTTGACTATTGTTTAATTGACCTTGGCTAGACTATATTTGATCAAGGTTGGTGAAACGGGACATAAGAAGTGTAAAAGCTGCAGGGCAAAATATTCAGATATTTTCTCCCAATTAGTATTATGCCCGGTTTCTCAGTCGTTCAATAAACAACGCTATAGCTATTGATTCAATAACTTTATTAATTCAATAAATTTTTATTGGTTCCTTAAACATATTTATAGAATCCATGGCAATTCATCTGTTCAATGAATCTGGCAGCATGGCATGATTCCAAACCGACCACTTTCGTAACAAACTTTATATGGTAGCCATGGTAACCAACTGAATCTTGTTTGTTTTAATCCTGCTGCTTTTTGTGAAGTTCAAGTTGAAGGTTTTTTCCTACTTTAATGATATTTTTTCAAGTTATTATTATAATTAGGGCAGAGAAACGAGACCGGGGAAAGAATTTTGCAGAGGTTGAAAAAGAACAATTAGTAGAGATCTGCCTAAAGTATAAAAATGTGACAGAAAATAAAAGGACACATAAATATTCAATAAAAGATAAAAGCAAGGCATGGGATGCAGTGAGAGAAGAATATAATTCTATTCAAATCTAACTCAAACACTCCATCATCTGAACTGCTGCTGTAACTAATTATATCTAGATCCATTTCAATATTGTTTTTATTTAAATAACAGAACATGGAACACAAAACATTCCAACATAACCTTTAAACACAATTCATCGATTCGATATAGATAATTATTATTACAGGCTGGATTTTGGCATTATTTCGTTCAATAAACAAATCTATAGCTTATCCCATATGATTGTGATTAGGCGTACGGTAGTCAAAGAAGAAGAAGAAACAACGCAATAGCTATTGATTCAATAACTTTATCCAATCAATAAATTTTTATTGGTTTCTCAAACATATTTATAAAATCCATAGCTATGGAACGATTTATCTGTTCAATGAATCTGGCAACATGGCATGATCCCAAACTGGTCACTTTCGTAACAAACTTTATACATGGTTCCTATGGTAACCATGGTAACCAACCAAATCTTGGATGTTTATTCCATGCTTCCTGTTGTGAGGTAATTTCCTACAGTACTGACATCTTTTGGCTGATGTCTCCAAAACAAGATGGCTGACACCAAATGAGGGCTATCGATGCTAAATATAATGCAACTTTGATTCTGTTTTGTTTTTTAAATACTGGTGATCTACACTAATTTCAATTTTATTTTGTAATTTAATTTTTCTATCTTAATTTTTTGATTGCTACCAAAAATTTGAGAAATTTATCCATTCCATAAATATTTATAGGCTGGATTTTGGCACTATAGTTTATCAATAGATTTATGGATTCAATAAGTTTAAGGAGCGTTCTAGAAACGCATTTCTCATTTTTATCGGTTCAATAAAGTTATTGAATGGATAAACAGCTTATGGAGCGACTGAGAAACCAGGCATATAGTGTTTATCGAGAGATTTAAGGATTCAATAAGTTTAGGGAGCGTTCTAGAAACGCATTTCTCATGTTTATCGATTCAATAAAGTTATTGAATGGATAAACAGTTTATGGAACGACTGAGAAACCGGGCATTAGTTTCATTGATCTAGTCTAGTCTACTCTAGTAGTTTCTTTTCTCTCTTTTGTTAACCTATTTTTAATCTTACTATAGTTTCTTTAGTTTTTCAAACCTCTTGTTCTTCTCCTTTTGCTTACCGTAGTTGTTTTTCACCTTTCTTGTAATTTTTTGTTTCTATTCTCCTTAGGCTCACGATCAGACGAAAGTCTTGTGAGCCATTTGGTTCTTTTTACTTTCCTGCCCTATTACCATAGGTAAGGAAAGTATTGCTTTCCGAAAAAAATTAAGGTACCCCAATTTCTAATTTCTATACGTTTCAAGGTCCCCTGAGTCCAAAAAACTGGTTTTTGGGTATTGGTCTGTATGGTGTGTGTGTGTGTGTGTGGTGTGTGTGTGTGGTGTGTGTGTGTGTGTGTGTGTGTGTGTGTGTGTGTGTATGAGTGTATGTGCGTCTGTGTACACGATATCTCATCTCCCAATTAACGGAATGACTTGAAATTTGGAACTTAAGGTCCTTTCACTATAAGGATCCGACACGAACAATTTCAATCAATGCAATTCAAGATGGCGGCTAAAATGGCGAAAATGTTGTCAAAAACAGGGTTTTTCGTGATTTTCTCGGAAACGGCTCCAACGATTTTGATCAAATTCATACCTGGAATAGTCATTGATAAGCTCTATCAACTGCCACAAGTCCCTATCTGTAAAAATTTCAGGAGCTCTGCCCCTCAATGCAGATAGATTCCCAATTATCAGGCTTCAGATACAATTGAAACAAAAAAAATCAAGTGGAGTAGATTGAGCATGAAAATCTCTACAATTAATGTTCAGTAACATTTTCACCTAAAATTAAAAATAAGCTTTAAATTCGAGAAAATGTGATTATTCAATTGCAAATTATTGTTGATTCTATTGAATCATCACTATGAAGAGATAGCAGACCTCATGTGTGTCTCCAGCGTTATTGCCCTGTCACCAGCTGGCTCAAGTCTTTGAATAGTAGATTTGAGATGCGCGGGAACACTAGCGTCAGGTGATCAATTTTCATAACGGCAAGGAAAGTTGTGTGAGTGCACCACACCAGATTTTTATGCTATTGTTTCTCTATGGTATTATTCACATTTTCACAATATTATGTGAATATTAAAACCAAATTTTTCACTGACTTCACCTACAAGAAAACCTACACTTCATAAACGTTTTTTGGGTGCAAATTTCAAACGGAAATTCTATATTTGGATTATTTATATGTGGTAAATTACAATTTGAAACAATTTTGGATATTAATGGTGGAATAATTTTGAAAATGTTTTTTATCTGTGAAAATTCAAAAATTGAGTTTTAACCTCAAAATTGTTCCAGCAATCAGTTTTTTACTTAAATTTGTGTAACGCTAGTTCGCCTCCATGGTGCACATTGGGTAACGCTAAATGGACTAGCAAATGATGGCGGTCAGACAAACTTATGTTCTCCTGGGCAAAAACTACACAACATCTTGAAGAAATTGGAAATATACAGTGTATATGTAGACATTTGAGACTCATGAGCTTTATATGTGTTGTGTATCTGCCATACGCTAAATAATAATATAATAAACTTCCAAAAATACACTTCATCATTATTATATTTTCTGTACAGTATGCTTTTTCCCAATCCAATAATCATGAAAAATATTCTCTGATTAAAATCTTTTAAAATGATTTGATCTGTTATTTGCATTTGAATTATTCATGTATTTACAGGGTGTTTACGAGTTCACCAACTCCCTACCTGTTCTGTAGGGCATTGTTCCTGGGTAAAAAACATATCCTAATATCATATTTAAATTGACCGGAGGTCTTTAGATACTCACACAGCGGCCATTTTGCTTTTTTAACTTATCATTTTTTTCTGAATAATGGTTGAACATACGAAATTGAAACTTTGCACGATCATTTATAGCAACTGGACAAAGCTAGAAAAAAATATGATAATTTTTGAAATTTATAAAACAGAATGGCGGCCATTTCAAATTTTCTTTCTTTAATAACTCAGAAACCGTTGGTTTTACAAAAACACTACAAGAATAACGTTTTTTAGTAAATTCCATTGCCTATCGATTGGTACCAGAGTTTTTGAGATTAAACCAATATTTACTGAGATATGGCAGCTTTAGTGATAGGTAACCACTGAAATTTTGTTGCAGTGCAAACCAAGGCATGCTGATAGAGTCGCCTCAATGATGCAACAATCTCCATTTGCATTGCATGTTAATAGTAAGCGATTTTAGGTCATTTCAAACAATAAAATAACGTTACATAAGGTGGGTCACCAACCACTAAGGCTGCTATATTTCAGTTATTATTGGTTCAATATTGAAAATCCTGGTACCAATCGATAGGCAATTAAATTTACTAAAAAAAGTTATTCTTGCAAAGTTTTTGTAAAACCAAAGGTTTCTGAGTTATTTGAAAAACAAAATTTTAAATGGCCGCCATTTTGTTTTATGAATTTGAAAAATCATTATAATTTTTTTGTAGCTTTGTCTAGTTGGTATAAATGATTGTGCAAAGTTTCAATTTCGTATGTTTATCCATTGTTCAGAAAAAAGTAATAAGTGAAAAAAGCAAAATGGCCGCTGTATGAGTAACTGAAGTCTCCCGGACAATTTAAATATGATATCTAGATATGTTTTTACTCAGGAACAATGCCCTAGAGCATTGGTAAGGAGTTCGTAAACACCCTGTATATGCAAAATTTCAGGTTAATCAGTCGAGTACCTAGTTCAGACGTGATGACGCGTCATTCGTGTATGTCCTTCCCCGTACTTGTGTAAGCCAGTTCTTTCCTTCATTATATTATATACATGTTTGTTTGTTTAGGAAAACATAACGGCAAGGCTGTGGATTGGATGGACTCGAACGGTAAAGAGATTCTTCTATGGCAGTGGATGATGGAACGGCCAAATCTGTGGGTCGAAAGTTGTCTTCCGCTCAGGCCAAGTTTGGATGTCCGCCATAACAGTTGAAGGCTTCCTATCATCAATTTTTGCAAATAGTTTTCTCTTCAGTCATTGGTCAATGCTTTTCCATAAAAGCTAAGACCGCATCTTCATTCAATCTATTATTTTGCAGTCCAAGACCCGTTGGACAGTTTATTAAATTTTCAAATATCACCTTATGAATTTCCCGATTAATCCAACGACATTAGTTTTTTCAACATTATTTTTTGATCATTTAATCAATTATTCTGGAGTCCAAAACCCGTTGCACAATTTATTGAATTTTCCAATATCACCTAATAAATTTTAACGTCATCCGTTTTTTCAACTGTGTTGAGATAAATTGAATGTTATTCAAAGCTATGGAAGCTGTCTGTGATTTTATTTTATACTTAATTGTAAATAAGATGTTTGAAAAACATCAACATTGATACTTCTAAATTCAATGCGAAATTTGAAAAATAAGCTTTATACTTGAATTGCACTTTACCTTGTAGAATTATCACTTTGTTTCAAATCTAATGCGTAACCACTTATTTATCTTCATATTGTGAAAAGTTATGAATCTATGATCAATATTATAGATTCATCAGTTTTACTAGTTTATTAGTTTCACCTTTCACTATGTTGTGTAGTTTCTTTTCTAGCCTAACGCTTATTAAAAATAAAAATGCTGAGAATGTTTACACCTCGACATTAACTTGAAACTAAATCATGTATTATAATTATTATTTAACGAAAATCCTAAATAAATGCTGTAAATTATTAGCATTTGAATAAATGCATTCTCTATTTAATTCCATCTGTAACTGGTTGGCCGCTATGGCTTCGTATAAAATGAGCGCTGCTATCCAGAGATTGTCAGTTTGGTGTAAGGGTAAGCATTCCTGACTAGCAATTGGGAGGTACCGGGTTCGATTCCCGGGCTGGCAACTAATTTTTGGATAGTAGTTCTCATCGAATTTCCATCTAGCTGTTAACCCTGTTGTCAATGTCTGCAGTAGCAGAAGTCTTCGGGGTGATTTACAGCATTTATTTAGGATTTTCGTTAAATAATAATTATTATTTCAATTAGCATTTGAATAAATGCATTCTCTATTTAATTCCATCTGTAAATCATGTATTCCTTTTTTTAACAATAATATCTTACATTCCTCTACTCTACATGATCTCTCATGAATAATATATCTTCCATAAGCTGTTCTTGTGATACTACTTTTTTCGAATAATCATTTAGCATGTCAAATGTCAATTATAAATAAGTATGGAGAACTGGACTTTTGTACTGAAAAGTGGATATTTTTTATAAAAAATTTCATATTTCTCATTGTCCTTTTAGAACATGATTGTATAGCGGTAGTTAGCTTTATATATTATGTTATAAAATTGAATTTAGAAGCAGGTTCTTTTTTCTACTTATATATATGAATGAACTATCTATTTTTGCATCGATAAAAGTTTATCTATGAAGAGGAAACTGAGCCCAGTGTATGTTGAAGGTATTTCTAATTGTATATTATTATAGTTGTAAATTTGTTTATTGAATGTATAAATATATGGAATTTCCTCTATTGAGATGATTATTTTATATCCTTGAGTGTATCCATACAAATATTAAGTATGCCAGCAACAGAGATTAGATATTTCGGTTTTCATTATATTTATATATAGACTAAACACAATTTTGCAATGATGCGGAACTAGGAAAGGATAGAGCTATCTACTTTGTTTAATGACATACAACGATAGAAAATCAAGTTTGAGCGATTTTTATTTTACACAAATAAATGAGAAAAACCATGGTCTATAACCATCGTGCGTTTTGAAACAGTAAAAAAAAATATCTCATATTTGGCTGAAATTTTCACCATAGAAGAAGTTCTACCTGAGAAATATCGGAGCCAAATTTGGCACCCCCAGCTACTATACAGGTTAAACTATATAGTTTCAAAAATAAGATTTTCAAACGGCCAAATTTAATGAATGGTAAGGAATTTTGCAAATCTGATTCCAGATTCGAGTTTCTCGCATCAAAGACCATAAAATCACAAAGTTTAAGGGATTTTTATTTTCCACAAAAAATTGAGAAAATCCATGGACTAACCATTGTGAAACACACTGAAACGAAAAGTATCTCAGATTTGGCTGAAATTTGCACCACATAAAAAGCTTGACCTGAGTAATGAAGGAGCCAAATTTGGCAACCCCAGCTACTATACAGGGTGAGTTATGAAGCTGCAAACATAAAATTTGCAAATTTCCAAATGGTCATTTCTCCTGAACGGTAAGGAATTTTGCAAATCTGATTCCAGCCAGATTCGTGTTTCGTAATTGCTCGCTTAATGTAATAGGATTTTAGTTGAATTCATTCGGGTTTGTATGTGATATAAATACATTGCGCTCATGTGTTTCAAACTTATTTATTGATACTTAAAATAAAAAACAGTTTATAATCATATTCGATTGCAACAAGATAAAACTTTTATATCATCTACAAGAAAGTAATACCGTTATCTATAGATTAGTTACATATTATATCATCCATTAAAAATTGAACTCTCTTTAAAAATACATGTTATATGCTACTTCCACTGGCGTGTCAGTAAATTTCGAATTCAGCGCCACAAAATACATATAGAACCGTCGAGAAAAAAAAAAATTTCGGGGATGTTTCCTGAAAAACGATCATTTGACTTGACTAGGCTACTCAGACTATTGGCCTTACTGAAATGTGCGAGGCGGGTTGCCTATACATCGCCTTCTTTTCGACACGTTTCCCCGATCACACAAGTCATATCTGTAGTAGTAGTAGTAGTAGTTCTGTGAACAGTAGACCTCACGCAGTATTCTCATCCACAAGTAGCCTACCTGATTGAAACTATAGACCTTATGGAAATACAGCAATAGACTGGCTTCTCCACACATCTTTGTAATCACTTGTCAGCTGATTTATGACGAATAATTCTATAGTCTGATTTTTACTCTAATATTGGCGTATGAAGGAGGCTCCTTTTTCCTTTTATATTATCCTTGAAATGCAAAATTTCCAAAAACCTTGTATATACGTCGACGCGCAATTAAAAAAGGAACATATCTTTCTCCACACTTGAAATCTATTACCGCGTTTCGCCGTAAATGCGCAACATATAAACATTTGAACATGTAAACATTAAGAGAAATGCCAAACCATCGACTTGAATCTTAGACCTCACTTCGCTCGGTCAATAATTTACTGAGCGGGTGCCAATTAGTGGATGAGCGAATTCTATGATTCAAGTCAATTGGCGTTTGTCTGTTTGTTTCAAAGACCTTAAAGATGCATAGACTCACATGCAGCGCTAGTGTCGTACTTGGAAATGAAATCCGCCATTGAGGGGGCAACCCATAAGATTATTACAAACCAATGCCACCAATGCCTTTGTGATCTATAGTATTACAAATATATATAAAATATAATATCTTGTGCTAAAATACCCCAATGGCGGCCTTCAATTTCAAGTAAGAACTATCATTGGGAAGGCATAGGCATTGTGGGTCTATATCTCTTTAAGGTCTTTGGTTTGTTTGTACCACACTTACAGTCCGATTTGAATGAAATTTGGTATACAAGTACTTTGAAACAAGGCGCAGAATCGTATCTATTTAAAATTTCCAAATTCATCCCAGTTTCAAGATGGCGTCTCTTTATTCGGAAATTTCACCCTAAAAATCAACCTTACTTTTCAATACTTTATCGGATCAGGTAAATTTGGCTCATTTTTTCTCAGCGCTCCAAAGCGGTATTATTTCATGTATCACATGTTCATCTTAAAATTTTTGGAATTAAAAGAGTCCCAATCCAAGGCTCTTTATCTTTCCAACCGTGCTTCCGAGCTCGAAAGTGTAGAGGACCTTTATCTCCAGCGCTCCAAGGTGATCTTATTCAATACATCACATGTTGAATTTTTGAGTTTTTTGTAATTCGATAATTTTTTTCCAAGTCCCACATTTCAGGTTTCAGTTTTTTATCTCTTCAACCGTGTATCCTAGCTCAAAAGAACTTGTATTTCTCAGCGTCCTCCACCGATCATATAGCATATTATATAATATATTATATTATCATCATACTCTAAATCCAATTTGTATGTGACTTTGTTTGTGAATAGGCGTGCTTGTGTGAGTATTGATGTTAGTGAGTGTAGCGAGTTCTACTGTCCTCCGAACTACCAGTAACATTGTAGAATAATCAATTATCAAAAAATTCCAACCTAATTATTGAAATTCATCATGGAATTATTGAAAAATATAATTTCTTGCTTGGAAATTGGTTGCCATGGAAAAATTTGTAATGTGAACATTTCAGTTCAATATTATCATCACAATTTTATATTTATTTGCTTTTTAAATGTGAATTAATTTGTGTTTGAACATAGTTTTCTTAATTTAAACTTTATGAAATAAAAACTCAGGAAGTTAAAGTGCAATTTCTAGTGAGAAAACGTAGAAATGAAGACCTGAATACGTAGCCTATCAACTTGAGTGTTGATAGGATATGACATTGGGTAATACGGCAAGGCAGAACATCCGAAAGGATCTCTCTGCCGATAAAAGTCATAAGAATAAATAGAATAAAAATTTTATTGATTTTTTTAAAACTAGTAGTTCTGTGAACAGTAGACCTCGCGCAGTTATAAACCACAGCCTCCTCTTATACTGTCCATCAGAGTAAATCCTGTCTGTATGTAGTCGGCGAGATATCGGTGAGGAAACGGCTAATGACAATTATATTAGCAGAAAGTCGTACACTTAATGAAATTGGTCGAATTAGATTTCTAATTGATTCAACTATAATTATAAATGGGGCTATTGTGGGGGGGGGTTCTTACAGGTAAAAGATGTCTAAATTGGTGAAGTTCAATCATCATAGGGTTGGTGTATCAAAAATGCTAACATCAAAAGCTGATCTCCTTCAAGACATACTGGCAACAGGACAGCCCAAGTTCAAAGCAGAGAGAGTTCGAGAGACAATACTATGTTATTTTAGTTATTAATTGCATGCGTTATTGCATTTAATCAATAGTTCATTTATTTATTTATCCACAAAGGAGACTACGGGTTTCCCCAAATATGTCTCCTTGAAAATAACAATTGTACAGGTACAAATTAAAAAAAGAAAAATAATGATAAAAATAATACGAACTTATGCAATAATAAATAATACAAACAACAAAATACCACCTAATTCAAAAATGACAAATACAAAGATTTCAAATACTTATGAAAAAAGTAAAAATGAAACAAATTGAGAATTAAAAATCACAAAACTTATAAAAATTAAAGAATATAATGAAAAATAATTAACAAAAATGTTATTATAGAAAAATCAATAGAAGTTATTAATAGAATAAATAACATTTATAACTGAACGACATCCCAAACCATATGCACATCCACACTGATACACCAATCACATTATTGACATAAATCAAATACTTACTATCCCTACTAACAGATGCAAATGATTTCACAATATACAATAATACAAATGATTCTACAAAATACAATTTTTCTAATGGTGTAATGAATCTATGCATATCAAATAAGGCAAAGTCGGCCTGAACCACACGTTGCCATATTGAACATGTTCCGGCCTTCTATCTATAGTAGGCTGTGGTTGTGTTCGTTATGTTCAGGACCAGGCTTATGACCTATCAAATTTATAATCCGACTTCAGGACTCTTTCCTACGGTCCTTCACAGTTTACATGTATTCCTTATGGGAGAAGATTTGTGAGCTGGCCACACACAGAAATAAAAATCAGCTATTATAATCATTGCGTCATCCAACAGCCGTCAGTAGATAGCAGACAAGAGTGTGCTGCTCCATAACCACTCATGTATTTTATTCAGACTAAAAACAGAATGACTGTTGTGTGTGTAACCATCCAGCAGTGTGGCCTCAGGTTAAAGACATTGCTTTGTTTAGAATAATTGCTTCGCTTCGAATAATTGAATAGTTGGATAATTATGATCTATATAAATGAAATCCATTAAAATCCCCCAAAGCCAGTTACTTATTTAAATATCAGTTACTCATCCAGTTCAAGTCAAATCAAATCAAACCCATTTATTGCCAACGACAAGTATAAAACAAGTATAGGCCACGTCATAAAAATACAATCATTGTTATACATGTACATAATATCACAATTTCATCACAATTTAAAGATTATTCATATTAAAGCTAAAATATTCATCCAGATTGTAAAAACAGTTTCTAATTAGAAAATCTTTAATTCTTAATTTGAAATCTTCCACAGCCAAGTCTCTAATGTTTAATGGTAATTGGTTTAAGAATCGAATTGCACACGCCCTAAAACTCACATGACTGGATTTGTACCGACAGTATTCATTTCTCAGGTTCAATTTACTTCTGGTATTGTGGGAATGAATTTCAGAATGACTGGAAAAGGACATAACATTAGTTTTTACGAACAATAAACATTGAAATATGAAAATACAGGGTAAACACATAATTCTAAGCTCAATGAAAAGAGGTTTGCAATGCGTAAGGGGTGGTACTTTACATATATTTCTTATTGCCCTCTTTTGTAAAATAAACAAAGAATTAGCATCATTCAGTTTCCCCATAATAACGTACCATAGGAAAGATGAGAGTTTACATAGCTATAGTAAACAGTAATTAGGATTTTTTGAGACACTATTTCCTTCAGTCTCTTGAGCATAAAAATACCCCTTGTGACTTTTGGGATAGTGCAATCAACATGACTCTTCCACTTCATATTACTTTGTATGTTGAAGCCTAGGAATTTGACTAAATGTGGTGAATGTCGGGTTCCATAAGACTCAGATAAATCCTGTGTTTTGTCGAAATTCAAAGCAAGTATTGGTGTATTAGCTCTACACCAATCTGACACAAGATTCACCTTTTCTTCTAGAACAGTTTCTCTCATTTCGCTACCAGTAATTACATTTAGACATACATCATCCGCATACATGTAACACTTTGTACTCTCATCCTCAATGTTCCCTGGCAGGTCATTCATATATATTATGAATAACAAGGGTTATTACATTTATATCAGTTACAGTTATTACATATTTTACTTATTCAGACTTATTATTAATCGATCTTTTTCAATACTTAATTCACCGAGAATGGTAATAGGCCTATTTTCAATTTTTCAAGATTTCAGTAGGTCAAGTTTTTATTTGGTCCCTTGCGGAGCACGAGTTACCTGCAAGTTTTTAATAAGAGTTGGTATTTGAAGTTATTACTGATAAAAGTAATCAATTTTGTAACATTGATCACTATCGAAACCCTCGGCTCTCCAATTATAATTCCGACATCAGGGTTCATCGTCACTCCCCAATTAATTAAAAAGTGTAGCAATTTATTTTCCAAGGTCATGCATTAGATTTTTTTATAATAGTTTTAAATCCCCTGCATGTTTTGAGTAAGTGGAAGGAGTGGACGGGGGAGCACATGTGATTTATGCAAAAAGATAGCATAGTTTAAACTACACGACGATTAATGATAAGCGTGATCAATTAATTTGTCAGTTATGATTTTATCGTACACGTACATGGAAGAGTATGCTGAACTGATTATTTGGTCAATAAAAAATAATAGGATGGTATGGATTTGAGGATTGTGAGTATGGGTTATATATTTCGAGGCGTGCATCAAGCTAAAGTTTGTCATGAGATGCATCAACTATTTGGCGGTACGAAGTTCGCCGGGCCAGCTAGTTGTATATAATATTGTTTTCAGAGTACATTTTCCTTTGTGTAAATTATTGTGGAATTCGATGATTTTTTAAAAGTCGTCAAAACAGCTGTTCAACAGATGAAATATCTCGACTATGATTGTGTTCTTTTGAATAAACTGCTCTACTGTTGAATCACAGTATAAACTTCTCTGTTTATGCTTCTTGTCTATCTCTGAGAATAAACTTCTCTGTTTATGCACGAGAAGGAGGTTACAAAGTTCATTTCTCAAGGATGGGGTGGATCCCCTGTTAGTTTCCCAGGAAGGAGACTTATGCCAGTTGATAGAGTTGATAAATAACTATACAGGGTATGAATTTGAAAAAATCGGTCAATTAATTTTTGAGAAAATCGTGATAGAAATTCTACAAAATCCATTTTTCTCAAGAATATTACGGAGCTCCTGCAATTTTCCCAGAATACACACACACACACCCAAAGATCAGGGTGCCTTAATTTTTTTGGAAAGCAATACTTTCCTTACCTATGGTAAGCTTAATAGGGCAAGGAAAGTAAAAATATCACCAGGCCTGTTTGCTCTTAGGCGTATGAGCAATTGGTGTGGGCTAAATGTTCGTCTGAAAGCAATATTTACTATGAATTATTATTAGTTCACTCCAATATAGCTTACGGTATGTGTATCTATGAACGCACATCGAAAAGAGACTTTGACAAAATATCAGTTCAGCAGAAAAGAGCTCTGAGAATTATCATGAATATTTAAAGGAGGGACTCTGTGGAACAAATTTTCTATCAGCTAGGCATATTGACAGTCTATGGCCAATTTATTTTTGACGTCATAATGTACTTTGAAAAATTCACTGATTTGGGAAAGAGAAGTAGTATTTCACATGCATTATGATACTAGATCAGGAAGAATCGTACAAAATGAAGACACCTTTCATGGGAGATAAAAATTTAAACATGCTACCCCGAAATTAAAGACCATAGAGAAGTTGACGATTTTTAGAGCTAAGATGAAGAAATATCTGATAGGATTGTCCTTATATTCATTTGAAGAATTTTCACAGATTTGATGAATTTCTTATTGACTGTTTTTGTGTGTTTTGCTATTTTATTATAAAGACTAGCAGGAACCCGTGCTTCGCAAGGATCTATTTTCAAACTTGATAATCTGAAAACTTGACGTAATGAAGTTTTGAAGAATTGAAAATATGCCTATAACCATCCTTGGTTAATTAAGAATCTAGCCTATATGCACAATTCCAAGTTAATTAGTCCAGAGTTCAGACGTGATGCGTCAAACAAAATTTTTCTATCCCGTACGTGTATAAGCCAACTCTTTATTTTATTATAGATATGGTTAACGACTGCAAGAGATAGGAGTGTGGAACAGAATAGTTGTGAAACTATATGATAGCGCCAGAAGTGTCTTAAACTCAATAGTAGGTAGCCTACTACATGAACTTTTTGAAAGTGATTTGAGCAAAAAAAATGTTAAAACAACAGAACTGGAAGTTGTCAACCATATCATTATACCTCCATTTAGAAAGGCTTTTGTTTGAGCCGAATGAAATCTTCTATCTTCTATATGTATAAAAAATGAATGTCTGTTTGTGTGTTTGTTCCCTATGACTTGAAAAATACTTGGCATAACGGCATGTAAATTTGGGAATATGTTGTGTGAATATTGGGGATGGTTTCTGACCAGAAATTTTAATAGGGTGGCTAATAATAATTATTTATTAATCCATTTTACAGACCTATGTTTTCGAATTTGTCGGCCTAGCGGCTACCGAGGAACGGAAAGATGATCATGATTCAAGATCATATTGAGATAATATGATTTAGCATCTAAAGTTACCAGCTGTAATAAACACGTCACCCTATGATAAATTGTGTAGGCTACTGTTATTATAACGATATTTTGGAGTTGAAGTGTAGTTGATTGGTATCAGCTGTAGATAATGGTTCATTAGCAGAAAATACAAATAATTATCACTCCCCTATCATTGAGTAACCGGAAAATGTTGGAAAAAAATTATTCACCTCATCGAAGAGAGTTGTTCATATTGCATTTATTAATGGCAGAATAATTTACAATTTTTCTAATTTAGCTTAGCTTATATTCATCCAAAAATGGAAGATGGAAAGAATATGTAATTCCTGGTGATTCATCGTACATCGCATATTTCATGAACCATCTATTGACAATCAACAACTATGAAAACATTGAATTCATCTTTGAAACACTGATTTATCCTATCTATTTTTTTTATTCAACACTTTACTGTTAGATATTACTACCAATTGATTGAGAAGAATATGTTTTGGGAATAATGAAGTGCATTACTAAGCACATAGGAAGTCCGTATTCAGATGTAAATGAAAATATTGATTGTCAGATAAATTTCATGATTCACCAAATAAAGTAAAGTGTGACATGAGATACAATGACTTTTTGGCGGTACGAAGTTCGCCAGGTAAGCTGGTTGCGAATAAAGCTTTATTATTAATAGTCAACACTGAAAAAAGACAGGCTCTATCACCAGGAATACTATAAATTCTTTGAAGGAGCCATTAATTTTGAGTAGTTCAATCACTTCCATTATGGACAATCAATACGTATGAAATTTATTAGCTACAAAATAAAAAACTTCGATTGAAGTGACCCCGACTATGGGGTCACTCTAAACATTAGTACGATCTAACTCCTCTGGAGGTGGAAAACCGCCTTCTCTAGTTCAGTCCAGTAATACCACTCTCTATGTAACAGCACTGAGGAAAGAAAACACAGTATTCATTCTTGAAACATATTCTTCTTTTTCCAAACAATCCCTGTAGTAGCTCAATAGTTTGGCCTGTGGTGTGATTTCAGTCTGTCGGGGCTTAGCCTTTTATAGATATAGAGATTGAGGATGTTACCAGTCCCATATTATAATACTCTGTATTACCTTGATTAATTGTGAGGAAAAATCATTAACGGAATATAATGGAAGGAATATTGTTGAATAATTTGGTCAGGGCTTCTGATTTTCATGTGAAAATTGACAATTAAAACCGTTTTTGCAAATGTGCATTATTATTTCAGTAGCATAATCTGACATCACATTTTTTTCTTCTCTGCAAGCTTGGTCAGGCATAACCTACAGTACAATAACTACAATATGAATAACTATTTAGATCAAATATAAGAAATTACTCACATCTCTCATCAACTCGTACTTTTTGTTCTCAAAATATTAACACAAAAATATAAGATTACTAGCAAGAACCCGTGCTTCGCAAGGATCTATTTTAAAACTTGACGTAATGAAATTTTGAAGAATTGAGAATAGGCCTATAACCATCCTTGGTTAATTAAGAATCTATAAGAAAAATTTGAATTAATTAATCCAGTAGTTCAGACGTGATGATGCGTCGAACATAATTTTCCTATCCCGTACGTGCATAAGCCAGCTCTTTACTTTATATAATTATTATAGATATAGTTAACGTGACTGTGGAACACAATAGTGGTGAAACTATGATAGCGCCAGAAGTGTCTCAAACACAATAGTAGGTACTACATGAACTTTTTGAAAGTGATTTGAAAAAATGTTAAAACAAGAGAACTGAATCCTCATCATTCTACCTTCATTTAGAGGCTTTTGTTTGAGCCGAATGGAAATCTATTTATAAAAAAATGAATGTCTGTTTGTTTGTTCCCTGTAGACTTGAAAACTACTTGACATAACGGCATGAAACTTTGGGAATATGTTGTGAGAATATTGGGGATGGTTTCTGAACAGACATTTTAATAGGGGGGCTAATAATAATTATTTATTAATCCATTTCACAGTCATATGTTTTCGAAATTTTCGGCCGAGCGGCTACTGAAGAACGAAAAGATGATCATGATTCAAGATCATATTGTGATAATATGATTTAGCATCTAAAGTTACCAGCTGTAATAAACATATCACCCTGTGATAAATTATTGTGTACTGGTATTAAAACGGTAGTTTGGAGTTGAAGTGTAGTTGATTGGTACCAGCTGTTGATAATGGTTCCTTAGAAGACCTATACAAATAATTATCACTCCCCTATCATTGAGAAACTGGAAAATGTTGAAAAAAATTATTCACCTAATGAAGGAGAGTATATATATATAGGCCTATATATATATAAAATATATATAATATATATATATTGTATAGTATATATGTGTAGTATTCATATTGCATTCATTGATTACTGAAGAATGAAAGAATAATTTACAATTTTTTGAATTTAGCTTAGCTTATATTCATCCTAAAATGGAAAGAATATGGAATTCTGTGTGATTCATCGTACGTCGCATATTTCTTGGACCATACATCGACAATCTACAGCTATGAAAACATTGAATATTTTTCTTTGAAACACTGATATAACCTTTTTTTCAATTGAAAACTTTACTGATAGATACTACTACCAATTGATTGAGAAGAATAATATGTTTTCGGAATAATGAATGCTGCATGACTGAGCACATAGGAAGTCCTTATTGAGATGTAAATTAACATGTTGATTGTCAGATAAATTTCATTGGCGGTGCGAAGTTCGCTGGGTAAGCTAGTTGTAAATCAAGCTTTATTATTAATAGACAACGCTGAAAAAGACAGGCTCAATCACCAGGAATACTATAAATCTGTAGAACGTTTACCACGTAAAACACGTGGTAAGCTCGCGCTCTCAATCAACGCAAAATCAATTCGATCAGCTAATTGATGAAATTGTTTTAAGCTTTCCAATGATTACAACATATGTTAGAATATCATGTGTCAATTATCTCAGTTCCATATGGAGTTCACCTTACCATAAGCTTACTTGATAGGATCCTTTTTCATCCTTTGAAACCCTTAGAGGCAAAATATCTCAAAATCCGTTCTTAGTGCGCGTCTAGCGTGTTTGAAGAATATTTGTGCAAAGTTTTAAGCCTGTAGGCCAATTAGTTTGAGCTGTAGTGTGATTTTACATCAAAATTTTCGAAAAGTGCCCTCTCCTGAACCCCCCTTTGCTCCTGATTGGAATTTTTCTGCATAGATCTGATTTTTTACGTACCTGAACGAAAAAGTTCCTCATGACCTTGCTGTGCAATGAACGGTTAAAAAGTGAAAATTTTGGGGGGCCCAGCTCCCTCTGGGGGGCAGATTTCTGAAAATCCTTTTGTAGTGGATGTTTTGAGGCTACAATAAACAATTGTGCGAAATTTCAAGTTCTTAGGCTTAGTAGTTTGGGCTGTGGTGTGATTTTAGTTTGTCGGGGCTTAGCCTTTTAGATATAGGTAGAAGAAGAAGAAGAAGAAGAAGAAGAAGAAGAAGAAGAAAAGAAGAAGAAGAAGAAGAAGAAGAAGAAAAGAAGAAGAAGAAGAAGAAGAAGAAGAAGAAGAAGAAGAAGAAGAAGAAGAAGAGAAGAAGAAGAAGAAGAAGAAGAAGAAGAAGAAGAAGAAAGAAGAAGAAGAAGAAGAAGAAGAAGAAGAGAAGAAGAGAAGAAGAGAAGAAGAAGAAAAGAAGAAGAAGAAGAAGAAGAAGAAAAAAGAAGAAGAAGAAAGAGAAGAAGAAGAAGAAGAAGAAGAGAAGAAGAGAAGAAGAAGAAGAAGAAGAAGAAGAGAAGAAGAAGAGAAGAAGAGAAGAAGAAGAAGAAGAAGAAAGAAGAAGAAGAAGAAGAAGAAGAAAGAAGAAGAAAGAAGAAGAAAGAAGAAGAAGAAGAAGAAGAAGAAGAAGAAGAAGAAGAAGAAAAGAAGAAGAAGAAGAAGAAGAAGAAGAAGAAGAAGAAGAAGAAGAAGAAGAAGAAGAAGAAGAAGAAGAAGAAGAAGAAGAAAAAGATAGATTATTATATTGCTTTGGCCTGTGATCTGTATAAAAAATGTCCTGTAACAAGTAAAGGTGCGTCCACACATGCCGAACCGAACCTCGAACCGCGCAGCAAACCGTGCATTCCTCCGAACATCTTGCCTTTCAACGAACATGAGCATATGTTTCATAAATGTTAAAAATCAGCTGTCTGAAATAGGAAATAGGAAGTCCTTATTGAGATGTAAATTAACATGTTGATTGTCATATAAATTTCATTGGCGGTGCGAAGTTCGCTGGTTAAGCTAGTTGTAAATTAAGCTTTATTATTAATAGACAACGCTGAAAAAGACAGGCTCAATCACCAGGAATACTATAAATCTGTAGAACGTTTACCACGTAAAACACGTGGCAAGCTTGCGCTTTCAATCCACAGAAAATTAAATTTGATCAGCTGATTGATAAGATTATTTTAAGCTTTCCAATGATTACAACATATGTTAGAATATCATGTGTCAATATTATCTCAGTTTCATACGGCGTTCACCTTACCATGTTCATAACCTTACTTAATAGGATCCTTTTTCATCCTTCGAAACCCTTAGAGGCAAAATATCTTAAAATCCGTTCTTAGTGCGCGTCTAGCATGTTTGAAGAATATTTGTGCAGAGTTTTAAGCCTGTAGGCCAATTAGTTTGAGCTGTAGTGTGATTTTACATGAAAATTTTCAAAAAATGCCCTCTCCTGGACCCTTCTCTGCTCCTGGTCGGAATTTTTCTGCATAGATCTAATTTTTTTTCGTAGCTGAACAAAAAAGTTCCTCATGACTTTGCTGTGCAATGAGCGGTTAAAAAGTACAAAATTTTTGGGGGGCCCCAGCTCCCTCAGGGGGGCACATTTCTGAAAATCCTTTCTTGGTGGATGTTTTGAGGCTATCACAAACAATTGTACAAAATTTCAAGTTTGTAGGCTCAGTAGTTTGGGCTGTGGTGTGATTTCAGTCTGTCGGGGCTTAGCCTTTTATAGATATAGAGAAGAAGAAGAGAAGAGATTGAGTCATAAGTATGAGAACCCTTCAAAAAAGGCAGCTGATTGAAGTTCTAGTTTTTAAAGAAATCATTTCTAAAGTTCAGTTGTACGTCAAAATGTAGAGTATTTGACCAATAACTTATCCTGAAAGTCACAGTATTATATCCACAACAGTTTCCAATTTATTGAAGGGTTCCCATACGAGTCGCTCTGTATATGACGTTAGTCAATGTATCTGTACATTCGTTGAATAAAAAATATTTGAATAGGCAGGGATAGCAACACCAATAATGTTCATCAAATACTGTCATTATATAACGTGGGCCTCACTAAAATAGAATGAATTATTTGAATGCAGGTTTCTGTCAAAGACATTTTATTTGAGTCTAGAGCTGCGTTTACACCAAAAGTCAATAACACAAGTTTTTAACATTTTTGTTATTAACTGATGTTAATTACAAAAGTCATTAACATCATGTTAAGTTGCGTTTACACTGGAGTTAATACTATGATTTATTAACAAAAAGTTATTAACTTGACTGAATCGACAAAAATTTCTCTTAACAAAAGTTAATAACTCGTGTTTTTAACAGAAAATTCCTTGTTATTAACAAGATTTATGTTATCCATCGAGAGTCGGTAAAGATCAAAGGAAATGTGTTATGTTAATAACAAAAGCCTCTTTTATCGCATTAACTTTTGTTATAACAGGTTTTATCTTCCCCGCAACCCCCTCGCACTTCATCCCTACCCTAAAACTACAGCTGTTCCCTAAGAACTACAGCTGCAGACTAAACACGTGACAAATTTATTAACTTCTGTTGATAACAAAACTAGCAGCCAAAAGAAAATGTTATTAACAAATAATGTTAAAAACTTTTGTTATCAACTCTGGTGTAAACGCACTATAATTTGTTTACATTAGATCAGATGAAGACCATTATATTAATAATCACACACATGTTTCAATTCAAATTTCAAGACAATTCTTTGCTTTTTATTCCGGCTGTTATATCATATGGATAGTCTCGTTGAATGAAATCATATGGGAGTCAATTATATTGATAACCAGATCTTGTTAATAACAAAAATCTGGTGTGGCGCACTCACACAACTTTCCTTGTCGTTATGATGATAATTGATCACCTGACGATAGTGTGCACACGCATCTCAAGTCCACTTATAAACAAAGATCTGAGCCAGCTGGTAACAGGACAATAACGCTGGAGGTCTGTAGGTCTGCTATCTCTTCATAGTGAATAATTTAATAGAATCAACAGTTGCCAACAGTTTGCAATTGAAATGATAACATTTTCTGGAATTTCGAGCTTATTTTCAATTTTAGGTGAAAATGTTACTGAACATTAATTGTAGAGATTTTCATGCTCAATCTTTTCCACTAAAAATTTTTTGTTTAAATTTTATCTTAAGCCTGATAATTGGGAATCTAAAATCAAACTTTGCATAGATGGGGCGGAGCTCCTGAAATTTTTACAGATATGAGACTTGTGGCAGTTGATAGAGCTTATCAATTACTATTTTTGGTATAAATTTAATCGAAATCGTTGGAGCTGTTTTTGAGAAAATCGCGAAAAACCCTGTTTTGACAACATTTTTGCCATTTCAGCCGCCATCTTGAATTGCATTTGATTGAAATTGTTCGTGTCGGATCCTTATATTGTAAGGACCTTGAGTTCCAAATTTCAAGTCATTGGGAGTCAAGTGATTGGGAGATGAGATTTCGTGTACACAGACGCACATACACTCATACACACACACACACACACACACACAGACCAACACCCAAAAATCATGTCTTTGGGCTCAGGGGACCTTGAAACGTATAGAAAACATGAAGTTAGGGTACCTTAATTTTTGTTGGAAAGCAATACTTTCCAAAAAAAAAAATACTAAAAATACTTTCCAAAATACTTGCCCTATGGTAGTAGGGCAAGGAAAGTAAAAAGTGTTCTAAGATAAGAATGATATAATTTTATACTGACACACAGAATACAACAATCACATTAATATTTTTGAAATTCAATTAAAACTACACTATAAAATAATTGGAAATCTTGAGTTTCTTCAAAGACGTGTCAGCGTTTTCATTTCAATTTTGACAGTCAGTAGGCATATTTGTAATGCATGATTGATTCATTCATACAATAAGTACATAATCCTTGCCAAGGATTAGTACACATTGACCTTGCCAAGATTAGAAATTGGTTTGACCATAACTCTCTTACAATTAATATTGAAAAACCAAACATCTCCCATTTATTGGTCGACAAGATATTGACTGTGATCGCTATGTGTTAAGGATGCACACCTGTGACGATCCTCAGTCGGAGGCCTGCGGCTGTGGCATAATTGAACGGGTTGCTCATTATAAATATTTAGGAGTCATCCTGGATAGTAAATTAAGCTGGGTTCCTCATGTACAAGGGCTGAAGAACCGTTTGAGAAAATTAATCTATGCCTTCTCACGGCTGAGCCAAGTGCTAACTGTGGATCGCTGTAGGACAGTGTACTTTGCGTATGTGCAGTCTTTGCTGCAGTATGGCATTCTGGCGTGGGGAGGTGCGTCATTGGCGGTCTTGGAGCCTCTGTCGGTCGCCCAGAGGTTGATAATTAAAACCATATTACAAAAAAACCAGCGTTCTCCCACCAATCTACTATTCAATATATTTTCAGTAATGAATGTTAGGCAGATTTTCATAAAAACTTTAGTAGGCTAATTTACATTTTCAATAATAAGGACACTTTTTTCAGAGAGATTCAACACAGTCATCCAACCAGAAACCAAACAATGCCACGTTTATTTAATCCTACTATTAGTATCAGTTTGCAAAGGCACAATTCATTTTACATTTCGCAATGGCTGTATAGAAACCTTCCTCCAGAAATAGTTGAGGCTGGGGCGGGCCGAGTCACTGTAGTGTTAAAGCACAGAATTTCTGAATGGTTAATGTATGTTGGATGGCAGGATGCAGAGAATTTAATCAAATCACCTTATGTTTGAAATTCAAATTTTAATCTTTTTTTCTTACCAAATACATTTTGCAAAAAGCGATTCCGGCTGTTCTGGTGTGATAAAAATAATAATATTAATAAATTATAAAAATAGGTACCTATTATTACAAGCCGATTGTCTAATTTTCTTCCAATGGATCTATCTTTTCTTCCTTCTCAAATTCAAATTGATTTTTTTTATATAATTAATCCTAAAAATATATTAAATATAATCTATTTATATTTCATTTACCGTATGTATCTTATACTTATAGCCCAATATTTTTTATTGTAAAACAACTAATCTTAAGAACTGCTCCCACACACGGACGTAATAGTCTATGTGGGTTCTAATATTCATTTTATAATATTGTAATTGTGTTGTTAAAATTGTATGATACGTGAATAAAAAATAAATTGAATTGAATAATCAAAATGATAGGGAGAGAAAAAATAAGGTATTCCTCTCCCAAATTTATTACACATAGTCCGAAATAGGTTAAGTCTTTTAGTTGTTCACTTCACAAAATTTTCAGTCCTTATTTATTTTCACAAAGTAGATTTTTAAATTTAGATGCTTCAAAACCAAACATAGAAGAAATATTTCACATTATCACTAAAATAGGAAACATTCACAAATCATTTAATCTAATATCTCATGAATATTACACCAACACTTGTCATTCAACCTATGTTAACAGCTTGAAGTATTCACACAAGATATTCATCATGGCTTGACTCTGCCACTTTTAGGACGAAACCAACCTCTAATGGATGAGAAAACTCCGGAACTGCAATTGAACGAAACATCAGAGTCAAATTAATATTATATTGCTTTGATGAAAACAGAATAAAATAGAGAAACAGTGAAAATTGAAGCTTTTCAAGCTATTTTATCAAGCAAACCTTCAATTTCGTTAGATAAAAAAAGCGATAGCCTACATTAATTATTTGATTAAATAAAATGTTCTAAGATATAGAATTATATGATTTTTCCTCCACCTCCTGTCTAAAGTGCTTACTTCACTCCCTGGAACATACAACTAAACTGTCACCTTTTCGCTCTCGGGAGGAAAAAACAGGAAAACTCTCTAGAGCGTAAAAGTGACTCCATTTAAATAACATGGGAAGCATCTCTTTTTTAGAAACGTACATTTGAAATAGGTTAGAAGGTCTAAGCTGAGATGAGGAAGCATATAGGGTACATTAAACCAACTAAATTCAATACCTCAACCCAACCAGACATTTGATCAATATATGAAATTTATGTTCGAATGCTAACATTATTACTAACTTCATATCACTATACTAAAAAAATGTATAATTTTTTTTTTATTCCATGTTATTTAAAATACCAGCCAACGAATATTACTCATTAACTAATCAAATTTGAAACGGGAACTCCATCATAGCTGTAGTTGTGGCAGCCATTGTTGTTACAAATTTTGCCGATAGATAGCGCTGTCGGCAGAGAACTGTGATTACAAGCCAGCTGTTTCTGTTTACTTTTTAGATTATGTTGTAACACATTGTTTGGTCACGTACGGTTTTAATAATTATTTTATTTGTAGTTTTTTTATAAAAATGTAGGTGGAGGAAAAATGTTGTGTATAATACGAGTGAAAAATGTTTTTTGTCCCTCAGGAAAATTGTTGCTATCGGCTTCACCTCGGGCTTCAATCTTTCCCCTCAGGGAGAAAAATCAGTACTTTTCACTCTAGATATATGGTACAAATAACTATTATACTGACACACAGAGTAGAATAATCATATTAATATTTTAGAAATTCAATTGAATTTATTCATTCATTTATTCATTTCACAATCACAAACAACACTATAAAATGATTGGAAATCTTGAGTTTCTTCAAAGACGTGTCAGCATTTTCATTCAAATTTTCACAGTCAGTATCTGTAATGTATTAATATAACAACAACTCTCTTCATTCAACCAATGTCATGTATTATTTTGCATTTCATCTCTGCTATATTATTTAGGATGGAAACATTTTGTAATCACTGAGAGTAAACGTTTAAATCCGCTCTTGCAATTGAATGAAAAATCAGAGTCAAATTAATATTAATTGCTTTGATAAAAATGAGGAAACAGTGAAAATTGAAGATTTTCGAGCAATTTTATCAAGCAAACCTTTAATTTTGATAGTGGAATTTCTCATGATGATTGAGAAGGATATTACAGTAGAACCATGATGATCCAGCATAGCTATAGCCGAAATATTAGAAACAATGACTTATTTAATGAACTAATATAGTTATTTGTATATCTAGAGTGAAAAGTGCTGTTTTTTCTCCCTGAGGGAAAAGTTTGAAGCCCGAGGTGAAGCCGAGGACAACAATTTTCCTGATGGAGAAAAAGTATTTTTCACTCATGATGTACACAACATTTTTCCTCCATCTACATTTTTTTATAGAAACTGCAAATAAAATAATTTTAATAACTTACGTATTGGTGACAATGTTTCCTAACAACATAACCTAAAATCTAAAACCTAAAAACCGGCCGTCTGATTGGCACTGCCGATTGCGCTATCTATTGGCTAAAGTTGTAACAATTATATCAGCTGGGTGTTTACCAAAAATGGCTGACTCCAGATCACACGGTTCAGATTTGAATTGCAGATCAAAAATATTTGTTGGCTGGTATTTTGAATAGAATAAGATATTTTAAAAATTGTATAAATTTTTATCGTCTACTAATATTAAGAATATAATATCATACAAACATATATTTCATGAGTTGATAAAATTTCTGGTTGTGGTATTGAATTCAGTTGACTCAATGACAGACACCTCTTTATGCTTTCTCATCTGAGCTTAGACCTTCTAACCTATTATAATGTAAGTTTTTAAAATAGAGATGCTTCCCATGTTATTTAAATGGAGTCACTTTTACTCCCTAGGGAGTTTTTCTGTTTTTTACTACCGAGAGCAAAAAAGTGACACTTTAGTATTATGTTTCAGGGAGTAAAGTAAGTACTTTAGCCAGTAGGTGGAGGAAAAAACATTTTTCACTCATGATATACACAACATTTTTCCTCCACCTACATTTTTATAAAAACTTCAAATCAAATGATTTTTAAAAACGTATGTGACCAAACAATGTGTTACAACATAATCTGAAAAGTAAACAGAAACAGCTGGCTTGTAATCACAGTTCTCCGCCAACAGCGCTGTCTGTTGGCAAAAGTTGTAACAACAATGGCCGCCACAACTACAGCTATGATGAAGTTCAGTCAGATTTATATTATATTGCTTTTGATAAAAATCTGGTGTGGTACACTCACACAACTTCCCTTGCTCATTGAACTGTAAGCCTTATTCTTAAAAACAAGAATAATTTAGGGGAATAACATAATGACAATTGGCGACAACATATTTGAAACTATGATAAGACTACCTACTCTATATGTTTATATATAATTGTTTTCAGAGTACTTTTTCCTTTGAGTTTATTTTTTGAAAGTCATCAAAACAGCTATTCTACAGATCAGTTCACATCAATAAGCTACCGTCTATAGAAGGCATTGACAAGATAGAGTATCGGCAACGTTGTTCTCCTATCTTCTCCACTGCCATTATAACGTGGACCTCAAAGTAGAATTTATGCTAAATTCAGTATAGGAACACTCACACTGATGCGTGCACTTGCTGGTGGCGTTCAGTGTGAGCAGCTACAGACAATAAGTCACAACGTGTTTCTATGGCTCTTTCTATGCATTTTCCGTATATGTGAGGTGTCTGTGCTACTAAAGATGACTGAAATCAACAAAATTAGTATGAATCTAAATCATGAATTACCTTGTTTTGCTTGGAGCTGGCTCTCCAGTAACTGGCACTTGTAGACCCGTTCCGGTTATTTTGTCAAGCTTCATGTTGTCAATCAGGGCCAATTCCCCGTCTGCAGAAACAAACACAGTTTTATACAGCTTTTTAGAAAACTTTACTCATCAGAGACTTGACCTCCCAGTCAACCAAATGTCGGTACATTCCAAAGAGCTGAATAAGACTCAAATGAAATGTCGTTGACAGAAACCTGGATTAGAATAATACCGTTTATTAAAGTGAGGCCCACCTTATATAATGACAGTATTTGATGAACATTATTGGTGTTGCTATCCTTGTCAATCATTTGACAAAGCAGATAGCGCTATCCTTTCCTAGCTCAGCCAAGTTGCCAGATTGTTTCTTGACAATTTAAAAATATTATTTGGAAAAATTATACATAAACAGTATGAACATTAATATTATCATAGAGAAACAATAGCGTAAGTAGATATCCCATGGTATAGGGAATTTATGTCGCAACTTTTACTGTTATCTCAAGCCGATTACTGTCGATTATTGTAAATTTTTACTGTTTTGTTGGGGTGATAGTGTATGAACGGCACAATTTGAGAGACTACCAGCGTCACACAGCTGCATAGGAAAGAACTACGTGAACTACAGTATAGGCTTGGGATAACAGTAAAAGTTGCGACATAAACGCCCTATACCATGGGATATCTACTTATGCTATCGTTTCTCTATGATATTATGTACTGTATTATTTCTGTCTCTGTTATGATTTCATGATATAAATCTAATCTAGGCGTTTTGTATTGTGACTTTGGAATTTTGTTACATGATGTTGACCAAGGATTGTTGAAAATGTCCTTATCAATAAAGCAATTTCTATTTCTAATTAATTAACAAAATATTCTTTTTCAATTATCAAGATTTATCATTAAATCATTGAAAAATAAATTTCTTGACGGGTGAAATATAAAAAAATTATTTGAAGATGATATTTGTGTATTTAAAATAACAAAAGTAATGGTGAATAGTTTATTTATAATTATATGTGTGAACACTCCCATTAGAGTCAACGATAATATTTTGCTGATTAGCAGAGCAGAGATTAGCTTGAAAGCTGGGTTTTCATCTCATATCACTCACCATATTTGATTATTTTTGAAGTACTAGCACTGACATAGAATGTCTCTTTGAGCTGCATGATGGGAATTTTATGTGATTGGTCATAATATGTTTGCCTTATGTTAACAGTTTGAGGATGTATGATGCCGGATATATTAGCTGCAGGAATTTCCATTGACAACTCCAGTCTGAGGATTGTATCCTGTAAACCACAAATATATAAAAAATATACTATGCATGATATATAATATAATAAAAAGTAATGAATGGTATGATATGCATAATGATATAACAGTATATTCCTTCACTTCACAAAAACACAAAAAATGACTTTGGATTCAGTACAGATAGGGTAGGAATATGTAGTTTGAACTGATTGAATTGGAACTTTGTATGAACTTACAGAGATGATGGTTATAAGGCCATTTCTATTTTATTAATTCCAATATTAATAATTGAACCAATTAATTCAATTACTTGTGTAACAAGTCTGCATAACGATAAAAGCCCAATCCAATAAAAGGTTGTTGACTCGAATTTTGCCAGTCATAGACTTATTTGACTTTTGAATTTATTTATTACAAAAACAAGGATGACTACTGCAGGCATTAAGCCCAAAACAGTCTTTACTCTACATTTACAATCATATTAAGCAGGTTACTATGAAAAACAGTTGAATATTTTCAATTTCAATGGAGAGATCCATTGAAAGGATTATCATTGGATTACCTCCATTATCCATTGGAGGTAGTTTTGACAAAGTAAAGGCCATTCCACACAGCACGTGGCGTGCGTGGCTGCACGCACGCTAGCTACTTTTCAAAACATCGCTTAGCAGCTAATCAAATGAAGCAATTCACATAGCAGCCACGGCCACGCGGCAACGCTTGCTATACTAGCCACGCGTGGCTACCGTTCGCTCTCTGAGCAATCTTTTCAAACGTGTCCGGCCACGTTTTGGTCCGAGCATGCGCAGAACGTATACTAGACGTATACTATCGTATAGAACGTATACTATCATTGTCAGCCTCAAGGTCGCGCATTAAATGATGGAATTCGCCATAGGTCTTCCTTTTTTTATTGATTGGATGTACCCACTGGTCCCGTGCTGTCACCGAATACAATAAAACCAGCTCATTATCATTACTACTGCTGCTGTTGGAGTCATCAAACCAAGGTAAGCCACAAGAAAATCCAGATTCACACCACGGGACCGTCGGAGTTGACATCTTCCTGCATACTGACGGGAAACGTGGCCGGCATAGCATCACAACAGTCGTGGCGGTGTGAATTGGCATGTGGCTAGCGTGGCCAGCGTGGCGTGCGTCCAGCCACGCACGTCACGTGCTGTGTGGAATGGCCTTAAGCTGCGATTACATCAAAGTTATTAACAAAATGTTTATTTTCAGTCCTTATAGATTCTATTAGATTGAACATTATCAGCTGTGCTTTTAGTGGAAACAATTGTTTTAATTTTCGGAACAAAATATTTCAAATTAATATTTATTTTACAGATTTGAGTGCTAATAAGTAGAAGGAATTTTGTTATAATTTCGGATCTTAATCTTTCTGAATTCAAAATTAATAGTTTCAAGTGTTTGTGTTTTGTTTCAATGTTGAAATTAGTGAATAATTGAAAGTCGCACATAACCTTTATTTGTACAATTTATTTTATGAAATTGGGATGAAAAGAAGTTTTGGAATGTAGTCTGTTTCTTTGTCCTTAAGTTGATTGTAAATGATAAATAAATGAACATAACTTATCATACACATGATGTGCAAATGTGTTTGTCAAGCTCCGTTTAAGGCTGTTCGGTGCCCTATTACCATAGGTAAGGAAAGTATTGCTTTCCCAACAAAATTAAGGTACCCCAATTTCTAAATTTCTATATGTTTTAAGGTCCCCTGAGTCCAAAAAAGTTGTTTGTGTGTGTGTGTGTGTGTGTGTGTGTGTGGTGTGTGTGTGTGTGTACACGATATCTTATCTCCCAATTAACGGAATAACTTGAAATTTGGAACTTAAGGTCCTTACACTATAAGGATCCGACACAAACAATTTCGATCAAATGCGATTCAAGATGGCGGCTAAAATGGCGAAAATGTTGTCAAAAACAGAGTTTTTTGCGATTTTCTCGAAAATGGCTCGAACGATTTTGATCAAATTTATACATAAAATAGTCATTGATAAGCTGCCACAAGTCCCATATCTGTAAAAATTTCAGGAGCTCCGCCCCATCTATGCAAAGTATGATTTTAGATTTCCAATTATCAGGTCTCAGATATAAGCTAAACAAAAAATTTCTAGTGGAAACGATTGAGCATGGACATCTCTTTAATTAATGTCCAGTAACATTTTCACCTGAGATTGAAAATAAGCTTGAAATTTGAGAAAATGTAATTATTCAATTGCAAACTGTTGGCAACTGTTGATTCTATTGAATCATTCACTATGAAGAGATAGCAGATCTCGTGTGTATCCAGCGTTATTGACCTGTCACCAGCTGGCTCAGATCTTTGACTTGAGATGCGCGTTTACACTAGCGTCAGGTGATCAATTTTCATAACGGCAAGGAAAGTTGTGTGAGTGCGCCACACCAGATTTTTTTATTCAAATTGAATAATGTTTTTCAATATAATTGTTAAGATCATTATAAGAGTGAGAAGAAGTGGCAACTGAAATTTCTAAATGGTCTAATAAGCGAGTTATGGGTTGTTAAAGTGCTAACTTTCCAGATTCCGTTTTCTTTACAGATCATAAACGGTTTCTACTATATTATTAGAACTTATCTTAAAAATTAAAAAAATGTATCTTTCCAAACTAAAAAATTTTATTCCCCATATCGTTCATAAATAAAAAAGTAACATTTTTTGTAAATTCGATAACCAAGCCAATGAAATACTGAATGTATAAAAAAAAACTCCAATGGAAAAGTCGAAACCATTTATGATCTGGAAAGAAAATGGTGGTAGCACTTCAACAACCCATAACTCGCTTATTAGACCACTTAAAATTTCACTTTTCCTCACTCTTATAATGATCTTAACAATTATATTGAAAAAGATTATTCAATTTGAATATAAAAAATCTGGTGTGGCGCACTCACACAACTTTCCTTGATGTTATGAAAATTGATCACCTGACGCTAGTGTTCACGCACATCTCGAGTCTACTTATAAACAAAGATCTGAGCCAGCTGGTGACAGGACAATAACGCTGGAGACATACGAGGTCTGCTATCTCTTCATAGTGAACTATTTAATAGAATCAACAGTTGCCAACAGTTTGCAATTGAATAATTACATTTTCTCAAATTTCAAGCTTATTTCCAATTTCAGGTGAAAATGTTACTGGACATTAATCGAAGAGATGTCCATGCTCAATCGTTTCCACTAGAAATTTTTTGTTTAAATTATATCTGAAGCCTGATAATTGGGAATCTAAAATCAAACTTTGCATAGATGGGGCAGAGCACCTGAAATTTTTACAGATATGGGACTTGTGGCAGTTGATAGTGCTTATCGATGACTATTTTAGGTATAACTTTAATCAAAATCGTTGGAGCCGTTTTCGAGAAAATCGCTAGAAACCCTGTTTTAGACAACATTTTCTCCATTCAAGCCGCCATCTTGAATTGCATTTGATCGAAATTGTTCGTGTCGGATCCTTATATTGTAAGGACCTTAAGTTCCAAATTTCAAGTCATTCCGTTAATTGGGAGATGAGATATCGTGTACACAGACACACAAACACTCATACACACACACACACACACACACACACACAACACACACACACACACACACACACACACACACACACACACACACACACACACACACACACACACACATAAATACAGACCAATACCCAAAAACCACTTTTTTGGATTCAGGGGACCTTGAAACTTATAGAAATTTAGTGATTGGGGTACCTTAATTTTTTTCGGAAAGCAATACTTTCCTTACCTATGGTAATAGGGCACCGAACAGCCTTAATCTAATAGAATCTATAAGGAGAGAAAAATAGACATTTCGTTACTAACTTTAGTGTAAACACAGCTTAACACATATTTTATTCAATTTTTGTATTTTTACAATTTATTTTTGCATTGAAGTGAATATGATAGGATAATATTCTAATTTTCAGCATATGGAACTATAAATTAAATTCAGTCTATTTGTGTTTCCCACAGATCCTTGAGAAGCACGGGTTACACCTGCTGGTTTATAATAAATCAATAATCAATACTCCAAAAGTTCCGATTTGATGGCCTTACAATTTTGAAAATTTCGAAATTTGGCTAGTAAAGCCGTTTGATTCTGTATAGATTTTCAAACTAGATGATATTAGATAGTGTGATTAAACAGTTTCTTTGTACTTTTTGTCGACTTGTTTTGAATTATCCAGCTATGTCAAACTTGTTTGGGGGGTCCACAACCATTTATTGATAATAAGTATCATCGGATGGGTACGTTAATTGGCTGTCCCGGATGAAGTATGTCAGTCGTAAGGCCCATTGATGGCTTAATTATATTCAGGCGACATGGAACTTCTATCAGGACCAATAAAAGATATACGAATAAAATTATTATAATAAATATTATTAATTGAGATTAAATAATCGGTTAGTTCATTATATTTCTACTTAGTATACAAACAATTTAGCAATGGTGTGAAGGATGGAGAAGGGTAGAGCTGTCTGCTTTGTTCAATGACAGACAAGGATAGAAAACCAAATTTAAAATCCGAAGCTGACTTTGAAACATGAGTCTAACTATAGAAAGTATTATCAAATTCATTTCTATTGTATCCACTGTCAATAAGAATAAATTGAAAGATGAATTAATGAACTAACAAATAACTGGACATATGGAAATCAATAAGACATTGCATTCATACAAATTCTGATAGATCAATAAATTAATTATTTATTAATTAATTAAGTATTTATTAAACGAAAATCAAAATTAAATGCTGTAAATCACAGTAAATGTCTTCGGGGTGATTTACAGTGTTCAATTTTGATTTTCGTTTAATAATTGGGAGTGAAATACCTTCTCGTGAGTGCATATCCAAACTCTGAGGCCAATTTCTGATATTAATTGCCTTATGGAATGAAGGTCAAGTTCGTACATCTTTCCTCCATAGAACTCAATCACTCTGGGGAGAATGTAATTGTAATTGTTGTATTTTTCATTGTTCTCAAATACCGTCTTTGTGTTCCATTGGTCCTGTAGACAGCTACAATTCAAAATAAATTGCAAATTCCACGATAATTTACAAGTCAAAATCCATCTTCAAAAAATCACTCACAATGTTGATTTGCGATTAACAAAAATACAACAAAAATAATAATGAAATGCTAGTCTCATTTCTGTGCTGTAGTGGAGGTGATTTTGTGCTTTAAAAACCTTTTGGAATTATCACTTCTTAATTTAAAATGTTCTTAACTTAATAAAATTAAGCATTTTTATAATTATTATTATTTTATGATTTTACATTATTAAAGTCAGCACCACTGACTTAACGAGGATGATTAACATCGCTTTTCTGTCCTAGACAGTCATTAGAAAGGGCTTCCTGTTTCTAATGAACACGTTAAGCTATCGGTCCCGATTGCCCAAAAAGCAACATTAGGTCATGTCCAATGCCCTGAAAATGATCAGTTGCGACCTCAAAACTCTTAACACCTGACTGAACCAGCCAGGTCACCAGTGGTGTGGCGTCCGGTCATCGTTTGATGCGGCGATGAGTAGAGGAATTGGACTAAAAATATTAAAATAATCTTAACTCTTAAATGTACATTTGTAGGCTTCAAAACCCGAAATTATGTTCAAAAACTCCAAAATTAAAAAAAAAACCGATAAGAATATGACTGTTCCGGCCATTGTCTTCAAATTTACCGCCGATGCCTGAAGTTTGAATTTGCCATGTGCTCACTGCTACTGTAATGACGAAAGATTTAGTTAGCCTTGGATCATTATGTTTCTTCGTGTGTGGCCCCAGTTCCTTCCCTCTCGTTTGTTGCAATGTAAAACATGCAGGACGTCACAGTTTGCTCCTCACATATTATCAACTTTTTGTTCGGTTTTCATGTCATTATTCGTGTCACAGTACACTAAAGGATTCTTACTAACTGTGTGAACCTTAATCAGTTATCTCATATGTATTACAGTTTATCTACTTTTGTGAAAATGTATTGCAATCTCAACGCCTGTTGCTGCTTGATCAACTCAACTTCTATGAGTTTCAGTGCTTCAAATTATTTCTAAAATAGAGTTTCCCAATACCAGATCTGGTTTCCCCATTAAGCTAGGGAATCTCCGATACATGGATCTTATGAATTTCTTCAATCTACACCCTACATTGATGTCCAACTCAGCATCTATGTGCAACTTCCTAGGCTCTGCTCCTAGTTCCAGAAACTTCTCACTACACATAAGTCAGACATTTTTCATAATCATTATTGCCGGCATTAATTTGTTGGCTGGTCCTCCAAAAAACTCTAAATATTATCATTCATTAGTTGGCAATTTCAAGCTCTCCCAAGTAGCTACTAAGTAACTTATTGGAGCCCTGTTTCTCAGAAGGCACCAACAATGTTGAGTATGACGCTCAATATGAATATGAAGCGCAGAAGGCTTGCGGATCATTCCAGTCCCCCTCCAGTCATTGGCTAGAGCCCCCAGCCTACCGGTTTCAGACCATCTGAAAAATGCTCAAAATACATCGCAACCGGCTGCAATGTATTTAGGCTTTAGTAGGTATTTAGGCTATTCTCGGCTTGTGTCGGGAGTTTTCGGTAGCTGCATTCTCCTCATTCCCATGTCTCTAGCTCTCTACACACACAGCTTTAACAGAAATTTTTGCATTTGAAATACTGTATTATTTTTTTAAAAGTGAGGTTATTCTTAATAAATTGTGTATTATTTGTGTGAGTTAGTAATAGTTTTTCTACAGTGTTTCATTTGCATGAATTAGCAAATGTGAAGTGTGAAACATGGAGGAAGTGGAAGATGAAAACAGTATTGTTAATTTGAAAGAAATTCCAGTTGTAGTGAGAATTGATGAGTAATGAAAAGTTGGTAGTAAGGATACACTGAAAATTATACAAGAGGTGAAATTGGAGAGAATTCTCCGTTCTCTGCCTTTTGTATATGATTTCAGAGGAAAATTTTCAGGTACTCCAAGAGCTTCAAAAGTCAACAATTTGCTAGCATTTCTATAATTTTTTTGAAGAGGGCACTTGTACCCACTTGAGTGGGGGGCCCCCTGCGATGACCGGTGGAGTACTCCATGCCTTGCCACTGCCGGTCACTCAATATTGTTATTATTAGAATAGGAAATACAATAGACCTTCAAGGAAATATAATAGACTAGTGGGAAAATAGGTGGATCGTTTTCTAGCTCCAAATTGTTTGTATGCATTAAGGAAATATAATAAACTAGAGGGCAAATAGGTCTATCGTTTTCTAGCTCCAAATTGTTTGTATGTATTAAGGAAATATAATAAACTAGAGGGCAAATAGGTCTATCGTTTTCTAGCTCCAAATTGTTTGTATGCATTAAGGAAATATAATAAACTAGAGGGCAAATAGGTCTATCATTTTCTAGCTCCAAATTGTTTGTATGCATTAAGGAAATATAATAAACTAGAGGGCAAATAGGTCTATCGTTTTCTAGCTCCAAATTGTTTGTATGCATTGGAATTATAATAAACTAGAGGGCAAATAGGTCTATCGTTTTCTAGCTCCAAATTGTTTGTATACTTTAAGGAAATATAATTAAATAGAGGGCAAATAGGTCTATTGTATTCTAGCTCCAAATTGTTTGTATGCCTTAAGGAAATATAATGAACTATCACAATATTCGATCTGAATAATGGATATTTATTATCACTTCAATATTTTTCATTATATAGTCTTGGTGAACAAAATATATTGAATACAGTATGCAATCAAACATTACTAAGAAGAATCAAAATTTGACATTATATCAGAACAACATGAATCACAGCTGCCTACTATAGATAATAATAATAATAATAATAATAATAATAATTTTATTAATGGAGACAACAGGATAAACCCATTTTGCCTCCTTCACACAATACAATATTTTCAACACATTATACAATTTGAAATACAAGAAGATAAAAAATGAAAAAATATACAATTAATATGAAAGAATACAAATAATCATTGAAGTAATGGTAAACAATAATAATTGATTATAAGAATAATTATTAAACAAAATAGAATCAAGTAATAATAAAAAGATGGCTGTAGTGATGAAAATTGGCAAAATGAGGATGATGAGGAGGAGAAGGAGGAGGAGGAGAAGGACACTACTTACATTAAAGGATCTCTGTTGTCAGCCACATACACTTCATCCCAGAGTCTGCCAACTTGATAGACACTGGGGCCGGCTATGTATCCTCCATTAATGTGTATCCAATATTTATTATCATGTTGGTAATCAACAGCTGGTAGTCTTGAGTCGGGCATCTTTCTCTTCATGAATGTCCTCAGCGTATCCAATGAATAGACTTTCATGGCTGTAGGTGGTGGTAGCTTGTCAGGCTCTGACAAGCTATCTCTGTCCAAGAAGTCACAATTGATAACATACTCAGGAAAAAACAGTTATACGAATATATTGAACAATGTTCAACAAGATAAATATGTTGAGAAAACTGTTATCATGTTGAATGACGATAAAACTATAAAGTATCACGTTAAGCCATCAGTCCCGGCTGCCTAAAATAAGTCTTAAGGTCATGTCAAGTAGATATGAAGTACCGGTGCTGCGAGACTTTTTTACAATTTTTCCCCCCTCCCCCCACCAATGCACCCATCCTGTGTACCCCCACCTCCCCCGCTACTGCAGCACCTCCCCAGCCTCTCAGAAGGAGAAGAACCTCTCTCTCTCTCTCTCTCTCTCTCTCTCTCTCTATTGTCGTTTCAGTCAGTTTTTCTCATTGAATCAGCGTGATTCTTTCATATATAGTGTGTGAAAGTGTTATCAAGTTCATCACTGAATCTTGTTGCAATCCACCTCATATCTCTTGCGCAATTGAGCAATTTTCAAATCAAAGCAACATGTTTCCATCGCCAAAAGCTCTACAAAGCGGTTCTAAGGCTCAGGCTTTGATTGATAAGGCTGCTGCAGGAGATAAGCGCCCAGCCGTGCCAGTAAATCAACGGTCGAATTCGGCCCCCTCTATCTCTCCATCTAAAGGTGGAAGCGATACGGCGATGGGGGGAGGAGCGGCTCGAGAGAAATTCTCGGCATTCCTCTCCAATGACGAGTTCCTGACCAGGCTAGCAGAAAATGTTGCCGATAATCTATTCGATCGACTGGCAAATACCATCTCCGCATGCTTTATCCAAGCGTTTGAACCGCAACTGTTGGCATTGGAGGTGAGATTGGAGTCTCTTGCGGCTGAGGTTGTCGCCGTTTGCAAGGATGCGAGGGCCCGTCAGGTGCTGCTCGAAAACAAGATCGATGACCAGGAGCAGTACCAGCGGCGCAACAATGTGCAAATTTTTGGTGTGGAGGAGGTGAGGGGTGAGGACGTGACAGCCATCATAACAGAAATATGCCACGCCAAGCTCAACATGAATATAGACCCTGCACTGATTGACCAATGCCATCGCTCCGGCTGTGTTGTCAATCCAAGGCCCGACGAGCCGTGACCTAGGCCACGTCCGATACTGGTAAAGTTTATCAGTTATCAGACAAAACGTGCCGTTCTCTCCGTGCGGCGGCAGCTGAAGGGGTCCTCGATCACCATCCGCGAGGACCTCACTCGGAAGCAGAACAGCTTCTATCACAAGGTGGCTGCTCGTGTGGGCCAAGCAAACGCCTGGACTGTTGATGGTATGGTAAAGTGGAGGGAGGGGGATAGAATTTTGTTTCGGAGAAATTTCTGATAAATCTAGTAGAAGCTGAACTATGAAATTGAATTTAGAAATCGTAGTATCTATGTTTCTGTGAAAGACTTATCATTGGTTTATTATTATTTGATTCATTTCCCATTTTTCACTGATTTTTTAAAAATATTTTTATTTATCACTTTTCTTTGTTCTTCTTATTAATTTTATATTTTTCTGAAATTTTAAATTTTTTGATATCATATAAAATTTTGATATTTTTGTGAGTTTTTGCACTATCGAGTAAAAATTTGTTCTGTCTTATATAAGTAACACATTTACAAGACAGAACACAAGTTATCAGATCAAAGTTGGGTTTGTTTGCCATAATGAAATACTTTGTTTGCCATAATACCATACGATTTAATGATTGATAATTATTTTTCTAAAACACAAGAATAGGTAGATAGTAATCAGTCTACAATTATCTTACAACTTAAATGATGTACTCTTATAGCCTAAAATAATTGACAATATGATCTAATGACATTACAGATTCTATTTGATTTATCTTTCATGTGGTTTATCTTCCCACTATTATTCATTACTTTTCTGCTCTCACTTATCAATATATTATTGGATCTCTCTCCTTTTCTCCTTCTCTCTCTCTTCTACTCTCTCTCACACTACATTTTCATATTTTTCTGCTCCCAATCTATTCTATTTACCTGAGGATTGTCGTGATTGCTCTTATCTGTTATCTGTAATAGTAGACTCACACTATCTTTTATTCCATTTGACTCTCACATTGATCGACATCCTACAGTCTTCTAGTTTACTGTGTATCTAATCTTGAACTGAAATACTTTTGATCTGTCATTCGTTTTCTCTTTCACAATTATTATCACAAAAACCGAATTAGAACCTCAATTTTATCTTTCAGGAGCCGAACAGCTCAAGCCTGTAGCTAGCGTTCCAACTAATTGCTTACTGCTGTACATTACTTTGTTTTTTATCTCTCCATTTTAATATAGCGTTATCTTATTGTTTCATAGTGCTCAACTTCTTCACTTGATTATTTTCTTCTTCTATCTCTTATGATTTCTATATTTCTTCTATTATTTCCTTCTTTGTGTGTGTGTATCAGTATGAATGTGGTAAGTGTCTTTTTTGTAGCTTCTCATTGTTTTGCTGATTCACCCCCCTCTTCTGCCTTGCTGCTTTGTCGCAGCCACCTTGTCTATACAGCAGGATGACGGCGCGGCCACGCTGAGTGTCAGCGATTCCCTCAAGTGGGCATTCTCTCCTTTCCCGGATCGACTTAAGATTGCTCATGTTAATGTGCAATCCCTTCTCTGTCATATAGATGAATTTAGGCACACTTTCGAGGGCAAAGATTGTGACATCATTCTTGTATCCGAGACCTGGCTGAAACTGACAATCCCTGATCGACTTGTTGCACTCGAGGATTATGTGCTCATTTGGAATGACCGGTTACACAAGAATGGGGGAGGGGTTGCCGCGTTTGTCAAGCGTTCTCTGCTGCCTGTTCATAAGTTTTCCTCTGATACCTCCCTCGCAGCTAGACCTGAATACATGTTTATTGAGGTTAAGTGTAACGGAGTTAAAATGTTAATAGCAGTTTGCTACAGGCCACCTCATATTGGGTATATGTCAGAATTTGAGGAAGCACTACTTGAGCTGATGGTGCCCTATGAACATGTGGCTATCATGGGTGACTTCAATACTGACTCACTTGGACCTCATGACAAAATACAACTGACCACTATGTTTTTTGCGAATGGTATGACCTTGCTGCCTCTCCAAGCTATGCACCATACATCCACTTCGGACACATTGCTTGATCTTATTGCAGTTGTCAATGTGAGAGCAGCTGTGTGCCATGGGCAGATCCCCTTTCCAGGCCTCTCTGCACATGATATGATATTCCTAGTTTATAATATTAAGAGGCCTAAACCTAAACCAAAAATAATCACTTATAGAGATTACAAGAATATAAACTACCACAATTTGTTCAATGATGCAATTAACCTTGGTTATCTGGTTACAGATATTCCAAACTAACAATGTTAATGTTATGTTGGACATTCTTAACCACTATATAGTTTCTCTTTTTGAAAAACATGTTCCTTTAAAAAATCGCAGAGTAACCAGAGATCCTGCTCCATGGCTCACAGATGAGATATGCCAGCTAATGAGGGATCAAGATTATTGGTGCAAAATTGCAAGAGCTTCAAAAAGCCCTAATGATTTCAATCATTATAAGCATTTGAGGAACTCTTGCAAGCAAACAATTAGAAATGCAAAAGCTACATTCTATCGTAACTGGATCTCCTCAAAGCGATCATCAACTTCATCTCTTTGGTGTGCTCTGAGGGAGATTGGGGCTGGCAAGGAGAGGCAGGTACCGACTGTAGCTCACTCACTGGATGATCTCAATGGCTTCTTCACTGACATCCCTGTGGGTTTGGACCAAGCTTGTGCTCACTTTGACTCTGTGCCTGATTTTCATCCCAATGAGGACTTCTACTTCTCCAATGTCATGGAGCAAGAGGTCATCTTGGCTGTTCATTGAGTGAAGAGTAATGCTCTTGGTGCGGACAGTATCCTGATTAAGTTAATCAAAATTATCCTTCCTTTTATCCTCCCATTTCTCACCCATTTGATCAATACCTCACTTTTAACGTCTGTTTTTCCTGATGACTGGAAGCTATCTATAGTGATTCCCTTGAACAAGATCCCTAACCCTTTCTCTCCATCTGATTACAGGCCTATAAGCTTATTGTCCGTTTTGTCCAAGGTTCTGGAAATTATCGTTCACTCACAATTAAGGTCATTTATCCATGGTTCTGGATTGATTGGTGACTTTCAATCAGGGTTCCATAGTGGTTATAGCACCACCTCTGCACTCCTGAGAGTCACTGATGACATTCGTAGGGCTATGGATGGTAGAGAGCTAACAGTTCTAGTCCTTATAGATTTTAGTAAGGAATTCGATAGCATTTTCCATCCCACTTTACTCTATACACTCAGAAACTTAGGTTTTTCCAATGTGGCATGGGTGAGGTCCTATCTTCAGAGTCGGTGTCAGTGTGTGAGAGTCAGGGATGCCTCTTCATGGTGGCGTGAAGTGAACAGAGGAGTTCCTCAGGGTTCGGTATTGGGTCCTCTGCTGTTCAGCATCTACATAAATGATGTGACAAGCACTCTACTCACGACCAGACATCACCTGTATGCCGACAACTTGCAAGTATACCGGCACTGCAAGAAAAATGACTTCAATGTCACAGTTGATGAAGTCAATGCTGACTTGACCTGTTTGGTACGATGGACTGAGAATAATGGACTGAAAATTAACGAAACTAAATCAAAATCAATAGTCATAGGTTACTCAAGACTTTTAAACACACTTGACATAACTAACGGACCATTTATAAAATTGAATAACATACAATTGCAATACAGCTCTGACGTGAAAAATCTGAGACTTACAATGACAAGGACTCTTGACTGGACCAGCCACGTGACTCAGACTTGTAACAGGGTCATTGGGGGGATTATGACATTGAAGAGGATCTCTGACTTCATTCCCTTTTCAACGAAGGTTATGTTGGTCAAGACTCTGATCTTCCCGATCTCCAACTACTGTGACATTGTGACTCTTGACATGACAGTTCAACTTCTGCAGGGGATGCAGCGTGCACATAATTACTGTGTTCGCTTTATCTTTAACCTGAGACGTGACGACCATGTAACTGAATACTTTAACAGACTTGAACTTATGAAGCTGCGTGAGAGTAGATCACATCATGCTTTGTGCTTCCTCTATAAGATATTGAAAACTAAAACCCCTAAGTATCTGGCAGTAGAGTACCGTTACTTGGGTGACTTTGGTTGTGGAGGAACGCGGCATGGATCCCATCTGCTGGCTGTCCCAACACATAGGACTGTTATGTACAACAAGTCGTTCCTTGTGACAGCCTGTAGTTTGTGGAATTATCTACCTGCTGAGCTAAGGCTTGTTGAGGGACATCGTCGGTTCGGTGTGGCTGTCTTGCGGTGGATCAGAGGTGGTGGACTCGGCTGGAATGTTCACTAAATCTTAACATGTGTGTTAGTGTGTGTGTGTGTGTGTGTGTGTGTGTGTGTGTGTGTCCTTTCTTCCTTCTTTAATTTATTCCTCTCTTTCTTCTTTTTTCTTCTATCGAAATGATCTATGGATTTTGAACTGACGTTTCTTCCGTTTTCACTTTTCAGTTTTCTCTTTTTTTTATTGTATTATTTTCACTGATTCAAATTAGAAAGAATTTTGTTTTTTTTCTTTCTTTCATTCACTATTTGAAAATTTTATTATTTTGTAAATTGTTTTATTTTATCTTATAATCTTTGTTGTATAGTGTTTTAGTTTTACTTGGAATTGTATTGGAGGGTTAAGTGTAAGAGAGGGCCGGCTGCGCCCTAACTTCACCCTCCTAGGTTTTTAATAAAGGCAGCTAATCAATCAATCAATCTCTCTCTCTCTCTCTCTCTCTCTATATATATATATATATATATATATATATATATATATATATATATATATAAACTTTGGTGGGAGGGATGAGGGGGGGGGAAAGTTGTAAAAAAGTCTCGCAGCACTGGTACTTCATAACTTCTCCTGAAATTGTTCAGTTGTGAACACCAGAAACCAGACCTGAACCAACCAGGTCAATCTATACTAGTAGTTCTGTGAACAGTAGACCTTGCGCAGTTAAAAACCGCAGCCTCCTCTTATACTGTCCATTAGAGTATATCCTGTCTGTATGTCGTGTCGGTGAGATATCGGTGTGAAAACGGCTAATGGCTGTTGGGGTTGGTGTATCAAAAATGCTAACATCAAAAGCTAATCTACTTATACTGGCAACAGGACAGCCCGAGTTCAAAGTAGAGAAAGTTTGAGAGACAATACTATGTTATTTCAGTTTGATTGCATGCAATCAATAGTTCATTTAATAGTTCATAAAAATTGCATTCAATGAGGCATGCAATTAATAGGTAGTCTACACAG